>NW_026878523.1:0-241085 GCF_032173495.1 Musca vetustissima | reverse complement strand
ATTTTGCAATGAAAAGGAAAGCCAGGAGAAGAACCTACGTACCCACCATCAAAGGTCGTACGTTGATAACTTGTATTTATTCCGCCCTGATGCGAAACTTGCATATGCGAATTAAATTCAAATTTGTCAAAGTTCGACATTTGTCTTCATTCTAGGAACAGTCCTTTTCAAAGCAGATTTTTGTTGTAGCGATGGATAATTAATCCACACACCTACAATTGCTTCCATGGTATACACATGTTTTGCGCAACCGTTTTGGAAGTGTGTTGATGGCTCAGAACGTTAAGTGGTCTTGGCAACATTTGTGTTGCTCCGAGGACCTAGGTTCGAGCCCTAGCCGTGCTCGGCTGAAATTAATTTTTGAAATGAAATTAATCTGCTTTGAAAAGGACTGTTCCTAGAATGAAGACAAATGTCGAACTTTGACAAATTTGAATTTAATTCGCATATGCAAGTTTCGCATCAGGGCGGAATAAATACAAGTTATCAACGTACGACCTTTGTAAAGCCACATAGCCCAATATGCCTGATGAGCCGCTTAACCAACGGCGAAACGCGTCGCATAATGGTGGGTACGTAGGTTCTTCTCCTGGCTTTCCTTTTCATTGCAAAATTTAGATCATCAAGCTCGACTCGAAAGAGTATAAAATTCAAATAACAAAAATTAATTTCAGCCGAGCACGGCTAGGGCTCGAACCTAGGTCCTCGGAGCAACACAAATGTTGCCAAGACCACTTAACGTTCTGAGCCATCAACACACTTCCAAAACGGTTGCGCAAAACATGTATATACCATGGAAGCAATTGTAGGTGTGTGGATTAATTATCCATCGCTACAACAAAAATCTGCTTTGAAAAGGACTGTTCCTAGAATGAAGACAAATGTCGAACTTTGACAAATTTGAATTTAATTCGCATATGCAAGTTTCGCATCAGGGCGGAATAAATACAAGTTATCAACGTACGACCTTTGTAAAGCCACATAGCCCAATATGCCTGATGAGCCGCTTAACCAACGGCGAAACGCGTCGCATAATGGTGGGTACATAGGTTCTTCTCCTGGCTTTCCTTTTCATTGCAAAATTTAGATCATCAAGCTCGACTCGAAAGAGTATAAATAATCACTTAAAATCACTTTCAAATGATCACAAAAATTCAAATAACAAAAATTAATTTCAGCCGAGCACGGCTAGGGCTCGAGCCTAGGTCCTCGGAGCAACACAAATGTTGCCAAGACCACTTTAACGTTCTGAGCCATCAACACACTTCCAAAACGGTTGCGCAAAACATGTGTATACCATGGAAGCAATTGTAGGTGTGTGGATTAATTATCCATCGCTACAACAAAAATCTGCTTTGAAAAGGACTGTTCCTAGAATGAAGACAAATGTCGAACTTTGACAAATTTGAATTTAATTCGCATATGCAAGTTTCGCATCAGGGCGGAATAAATACAAGTTATCAACGTACGACCTTTGTAAAGCCACATAGCCCAATATGCCTGATGAGCCGCTTAACCAACGGCGAAACGCGTCGCATAATGGTGGGTACGTAGGTTCTTCTCCTGGCTTTCCTTTTCATTGCAAAATTTAGATCATCAAGCTCGACTCGAAAGAGTATAAATAATCACTTAAAATCACTTTCAAATGATCACAAAAATTCAAATAACAAAAATTTATTTTTTTTAATAAAAAATTAAAACTTGTATGCTTGTATTGGTGTTATATGTATGCCCCGAATGTATGAGTTTCTCCCCAATTGCTTCCAATGCGGTTTCTTTTTGATACGTTAAGTCCCCAGATTCAGTATTCTCCCTTATCACGCGACCGTGATATTTACAATGGGGCAATTTATATAAATCAATTTAAAGCAAATCTCAATCGGACATCTCTTGATTATATATATATATATATATATATATATGGGCTATGTCGGTATTTTATTACTTTGTGCCAAATTTGGTATCAATGAGACAAGAATGAGGAGTTTGGTGCACCATTTGCTTTAAATCGGGGAAAAATATTTATGAAAGCTACATCCAAATTCGAACCGATTTCAACGTTTCAACTTAAGTACGTTTCAACTTATGTACGTTTTGAGCATATCGGCCATATTTTGAGTCCTTGGTGCATTAGTTAATATAAATCGGACAAAAATATATATGGGAGCTAAACTAACTTCAGGACGTTGCTCAAAATTTTATGCCTAAAGGCCATATTGTGGGTCTTTGGTTCATTATTGACATAAAATCGGACGATTATATCAGAAACGATTTCAACGAAACTTTTCACAGGTTAGGTTATACTAACTTCAGTAGGTTGTGCAAAATTTTGTGCCCATGTACCTGACAATCGGACGAAAATATTTGTACCAATCGGCCATATTTTGGAGTTTTGGTGCCCCATTTAGTAAAAATCGGACGAAACTATATATGAAGCTATATCTAAATCTGAACCGATTTCAGCGAAACTTTTCACTAACTTCAGAACGGACTGAAAATATTTTGTGCAATCGGCCATATTTTGAAGCTTTGTTGCCCCTTTTACTGAAAATGGGACGAAACTATGTATGGGAGCTATATCTAAATCTGAACCGATATCAGCGAAACTTTCCACAGTTACAGTAAATTCGGTACGTTCTGCAAAATGTTGTGCCAATTTACTAAAAATTGGTCGAAACTATATGTATATGGAACCTATATCTTAATCTGAAACGATTTCAGCGACACTTCACCGTTGGTTATACCAACTTCAGAACGTTCTGCAAAATTTTGTGCCAATAAACCATATTTTGGAGCTTTGGTGCAGCATTTACTGAAAATCGGACGAAACTATATATTTGAGCTATATCTAAATTTGAACCGATATTCACGAAACTCAGCAAAAACCATTCTAGACTTAATTGAGTACGCTATGTCAAATTTCGTGCAAATCGAAAGATATATAGGGACTTTGGTGCACCATTTACATAAAATCGGACGAAACTATATATGGGAGCTATATCTAAATCTGCACCGATTTTCAAGAATCTTAGCACACATCACTCTTGACTTAATTTCGTACGCTGTGCAAAATTTCGTTCAAATCGAAGGATATATAAGGACTCGCAAGATATATATTACCTAAAATCGGACGAAACAATATATAGGAGCTATATCTAAATCTGAACCGATTTTAAGGAAACTTTACACACATCATTGTAGGTTTATTTCAGTACGCTATGCCAAATTTCGTGCAAATCGAAATATATATAGGGACTTTGGTACACAAGTTACCTTAAATCGGACGAAAATATATATGGGAGCTATATATAAATCTGAACCGATTTTTAAGAAACTTAGCACACATCATTGTAGGCTTATTTCAGTACGCTATGCTAAATTTCGTGCAAATCGAAAGATATATTGGGGTTTTTGGTGCGCCATTTACATTAAATCGGACGAAAATATATATGGGAGCTATACCTAAATCTGAACCGATTTTTCCTAATTTCAATAGGGTTTGTCCTTGGCCCAAATAATTTAACTGTGCCAATTTTCGTTCAATTCGGATCATAAATGCGACCTGTAACATGGACAGACGGACGGACGGACATGTATAAGTGATTCTATGCATATTCTCATATGCATAGAATCACTTATACATATTTATCTCGTTTCCTTTTGCCTGTTACAAGCATATGCACAAAGACATAATACCCTGTACCACAGTGTGGTGAAGGGTATAATTAGTGAGAAATAATATGAAGTACTGGATGATTTTAGAAATATTTCGAATATCTGTAAAATCAGAATAGATTCCCACCATCGATTATCTATGCAGTGACTGTGGGTCTTATTGCAGCGTATTTGTGTTTTTCCGCAACATGAATTTGCTATGGCTCCATTAATCATCAGTTCTACAAATGAAACTCTTATACTTTATGAAACACATTGTAACGTGTTAAAAAGACATTAACGTTTGTAATATCTTTATTCCATTTATAAGTGAGGTGGAGTGGTTTTCAATCAATCGCCCATGACTTCTTCCATTCCCAGCTCGGCAAAGAAGAATAATTTTTTGCAACATTTGCACTTTCTTTTCAATCTTCAGGGAACTGCAAAATGTTTATGTTCTGTCACGATAATGGAATATCTACATTTAAATCCTTAGGTAACTAACATCACAAATTCAATGCGCACCTACTGTTCTCGTTCAGAAAACGTAAATCTGTTTATTCTTCGTTTTCTTTTGTTGGATGTTTTTAAAATACTGCTGTTGCTGAATTTGATTGTTCGGAGTATTGTAAGGAAGGGGTTCCCTTCCATTTCTTGATGAAGAACAGATATCAATGCGATATTACAAAGATAGAAGGTAAAATTATTTAGAAGTTTATTTAGAAGTAAAAACATCCAAGTCGTTCTACATAGAATTTTAACTGGAACTGCTGAAATTTTGAAGCATTATTGGTTTTTCTATTTTTTTTCTTCTAATTTTTGTAAGGTACATCTTTTTTTTGGTTATTTGATCTGTCGTTTCAAATTTTTCATTGTATTGATCTCCAAAGTTTATTTTATGGAAGCTGTGTCTATTTTAAAGTAAAAGTTGTTTACATTTTTTCTCGATTTAAGCCACTACAAAATGATGATTATTTTGAAGCTTATTTTGTACCGCGATGTATAAGGTATAGTTTTATGGATGTGCTCTACATTTTATATCGTCAACTGTTTTCTTCCATAATACATTACCTAAAATACCCAAAATATTTAACAATATTTTGTTCGGAATCTCTATCAATGTTTTTTGAGTAGTGTTTCCCCTGCTGTTCCGTAAAGGAAACACAAAATCAGGTTGTAAAAATATAACGTGTTGCCTTGCAATAATTTTGCAAGTGCAACTGATGCACAAATGTGAAATTCAATAAATATGGAATGCCAGTTAGAATATTATTCAGCAAAATGAGAAACATCAATACGGCTTCTTGGATATGGTGGATGCAAATCCTGCACTTCGTATATTTGCTATTAAAATTGAGTGCGTCGTGTAAATCTCGTAAGGTTTGAATAAAAAATGCATATCATTCCAGTAAATCTGAATAGTGTTTTTAGTTAGAATGAAACTGGAGCAAATTTTAATGGATCATCAACCTATTCATGATAACACATTTTTTGCTGAGAAGACGATTAGTTTTTTCTGTGAAAGCGCCAGATTTAATTAATTTTTTATAATGCGCATTTTTGTCTATGCGTGGAGGTCCTCCTCATTGGATCACAGAAACTGTTTTTTTACCATTGGTCATATTGAAATTGTGGGAACTTTTTACTCTTCAGGTATCTCTTTTTCTATCTTTAGATTTGGCATTTGGTTTGGCCAAGTGAATATCGAGTTACCAATTAGATCGAAAACTAGAAAAAATAGGAGAGGAAATTGTTATGTTGTTCATATAGGTGTGCAATAAATTCAAGCTTCGTATACGAAAATCAAACTGAACACTTCATTCGCCTATATGCAATGTTGCCAATTTAGCACTTTTAGTGCTAGTGTGACCAGCACCTTTTTTTATCATTTTTAGTTTTTTTGATATTTGTTTTAATTTCTAGTAGTATGTCGATTTCACGTTAACATTTCCTCATGTTTCACGCAAAAAGTTTGATTTTCCATTTGTAAAAAAGTGTCAGTTAAATTTCCATTGTTAAAAAAGTATAAACAAGTAAAAAAGTCTTAAAGTTTTGCCGGTCTCAACTTTTAATACCGTGCATCAAGTGCATTGTATGGGAGGGGTGTAAAAATTATGGAAAGTAGTTTGTTATTCACCAGGCATCTGGTTTATATTCTGGAATCAGGCCAAAATATAGTCACTTCAGAGTAAAGAACATTTTCCACAAACATATTTTTATACCCTTAGCCTTATGGCTAATGAGGGTATATATACTTTGATACGGTGAAAATGTGCCTCGTCGAAATATTGTTTTGACCCCATGTTTTTGTGGACCAAATCAGTTTTAGACAATTTGGAGTCCGTCCGCCCGTCTGGCCGGCTGGTACGCACGATAACTCTCGAAAGGAGCAACCGATTTCGTCTAAACTTTGCACATTTCATCCAAACTTAGTTTAAGTTCCAACAGGGGGAATATCGGTCCACTCCTTCTGGTAACATTTACCAAAATGATCAAAATTGAGCTTAAAGTTAATTTTATAATATCATGCGAAACGATTTGAATCAAACTTAGTACAACCTATTATCTTTAACGAACCTAGGCCAAGACCAATCAGGGTACCTCCCCCATATATGGTAAACATTTTCAATACTTATAAATCCAATATTAAGCCAATAAAATATAAGGTTTGAACTAAACTTTGCACAACCCATTATCCAACCCATGTACAATCTTCGGACTTTATATAGACTTCGAAGATGGATTGGACCCACTGGTCCACTCCCCCCGAATAGTAAAAAGTATCAATATTTATAAATATAGGCGAATGGAATGTTCGATTTAAAACAAACTTTGCATAACCTTTTATCTTTATCAAGCCTGGATCATGTCCGAAGATGGACCCATTGGTCCACTCCTTCCGGTACCTCTCTCACAAATGGTCAATATTTTATAAACCTATACATTTAATCTGAAGCGAATTGAAAAGTCGATTTTAATCGACATTAAATCCGAAACCTCTTTCATTTAAAGATATATCTTTTATGAAGCTTATAATAACATATGTGTGTAAGAAGAAGAACTCAACAACACTGACTGACACTTTTTTAAGTGTTGTAGTTGCAGCCCTTTCGGTGGGAAAAAGGTTCAAAAATCTTAAAATTACGCAAATATGACGGAACCTTTATATGGGTGATATGCCCAAACATAAACCTATGCAGAAAATTGTCCGCATAAATATGTCCCACCCTACAAGAACCCAGAAGATAAATCTAACACCTTCAAAATACCGAAAATAATGCAATACTTTAATATGAATACTATGTGCACATATTGCCTATCCTAGCATATGTCCGCTACTTCGTTAGCGGGCATAACTACCAAAACTACCTCCATATTTTCAGACTACACACCAATACTGGCCGCAGTAATTTTAGTATGATTTGTTACCTTTGTTAGTAGTACTTATTTTCAAAACTAATTCCAAGTTTCATGATTCGACCTCCATAGGTTCACCTAAACTGTATTTTTTTCAAATTTAGTACCATTGAGTAACATATAGAAAACATATGCCTAACTTCAGGATTCCATATCGATCGCTTCACCCAAATCTAGTACCATTTAGAATACATTAGTAGACTTTCCGAAACTTCCTACATACCCCACTCCTACACTCTAACAGTAATCTTAAATTCAAGATTTCTGATCTCCTAATTATACACCCGAACTATGATCTATTTATCCGATTTCAACCCTATCAGTTCATCCAAATTGTACCAAATTATGTACAGATTAGTACGAATTTCTAAAACTTCTACATCGCCCAATCCTACACACCAACAGTGATCATAACATCAAATTTCAAGATTCCAGTTCAATCGGTTCACCCAAATATCAAAAATCGTGATTTTTGAGCTAATAATGCAGAATTGTTCCCCACATCAGACTTAATATTGTGTAAAAAATTGAGATGCTGTTTAAGTTCCTCTGTCCCATATAAAGTGTGAGTAAATTGAAAATTTAAAACGCATTTTCTGCAAATTTTTTTTTTTTTGGTTTATACCGGTCTTGCAGCAAGTGAGCGATATATACCTCAACCTACACCCCAAAAATTATCCTAACTCTAAATTTCTAGATTCTAGCTCATCATTTCACTCAAATTCAATTTGTACGAATTTCCAAAACTTTCTATATACCCCTACAATGATTTCAGCTCAAATTCAAATTGTACCAAAATTTAGTATTATTGAATACACATTTGTACAAATTTCCAAAACTTCCTACAAACTTCAACCCTACACCCCAGCAGTTATCCCAACTCCAAATTTCAAGATTCCAGCTCTTTTGGTTCAAATTCAAATTGTACCAAATTTAGTACCTATAAGTATGAATTTCCTAAACTTAATCCATACCCCAATTCTACACTCCAACAGTAATCTTTTTCCAAATTCCAGTGTTCCAGTGTTCGGCTCAACCCAAATCCGAATTGTACCAATTATAGTACGATTTAGAAATTTTCGCACACATAAGTAAAACCAGTGAGCGGAGCAGTATAGTCGGACGGGGCCGACCATACGATACCCTACATAACTACCACGAACTCTAACTTTCTGAGGATGTTTATTCCGAGTCTGAGTAATATTTCGTGATATTTGCCCCCTCTTGCCCGATTAGAGGTCAACAACACCTCTTCCTTACTTTTTCGAATATTCAGTACAGTCCTTCTAATTACTTGTCCAGATTAACTTCACGGTGGGTTGTGTTGTGATTTTCGCATTATACTCGACTCGAAAACACACAAAAAAATTAAGTTTTCGGTCCATTTCATCCCAAAATTTTAATCTGATCATCACCGAAAATTGTAGGCGTTGTTCTCGTCCATAACTGGAACTTCATGAACAATTTTAAAGCCATCAGCGCGATATTTCCCCCTCTAATGTGGTAATGGGTTACTAAATAATATCTGAATACGTAAGCACCTGTAAATATTTGAATGTAACTCCCACATCTGAGTAGATACATTACTATATTTGGTATCAATTTAAAGGCCAACCACTCCTCTTGGATATGCTATCAACTCCTCGGGTCTACATCCTCCAGGAGTAAATATATATGCCATAGAATACAAATTTTGTAATTTTTCACACAAAAGTCAGGGTCCATTTGACCCGCTAAATATTGACATGCTTATTCTCTTGCCCGATCCCCTTCTCCATGTAAAAATTCGCGGTGTTTGGGCCATAATTGCGGCCTCTGGAGCGACCAGAAAAATCGACAAAATAATGTTTTTGGTCCATTTCATCCCCTAAATATTAACCGATTTTTTCCAAAAACAATAGGGGTCTTCATTGGCCAGAACCCACCCTACATGCAATATTTCGTGCAGATTGGTCCATAACTGTGGCCTGTATCGTGTTTATAAATTATAATGGACAGACGGATGGACGGACGGACGGACACACATGTCTAGATCGACTCAGCTAGTCGAGATATGACCATCGGTATACTTAAAGGTGGGTATAGGACCAATATTTCGCGGCGTTACAAACATTTGGGGCTGCACAAAGCTATAATACCCTGACAACATAGTTGTGTAGGGTATAAAAATTCCAAAATTACCCACATATTCCAATCCTACACTCCGACGTTAATATTGATTTCAAATTTCAGGATTCAAATTTAGTACAGTTTATATCAAATATCCATACTTATCTGACAGCTTCGGACTAAGAGTGATATTCACCTTCTTCAAAATTTCAGGATTCTAGCTTCCGCCGTTTCGTCTGTGCGTTGATCGTTAAATCAGTCAGTCAATCACTTTACTCTTTTATTAGTATTGCCATTCTCCAAAACCCAAATTATAGTCAATTCAGTTGAAAATTTTGCCTGACGTCTCCAAAATGCCGCTATGTGGGTCTACCCCAATCCTAAATATTAAATTACAGCCAATTCGGTTGCTATAATAAAAGGTGGACCAATATTGATCATTTTATTAGGAAGATTTTTTCCCGTACCGTTATATAGATCATATTATTAACAATAATCAAATGTATTTCTAAAAAAAATTCAGCACTTTTTAAACAAAATCTTGTATTTTTTATCATCACAGTTTTGCCAACACTTCTTATATGAGATATATGTATATCGGGATTTCAAAGTTTGTGGAAGGTGACGACAGGAATGTTATGATAGTTTTCTTCTTCGTTGGACGATTGTGAGAAATAGTAATAACTAAGGGCGATTAATTCCTTTGAGTGTTATATGGCATACCAGTCATACAGAGGGACGGGCATGGTTAAACGACTTTAAATTTCATCGAAAGAAACTTTGGGCCTACAATCGTTATTGCGAGGTCTGCAACTGTAGTCATTGCCTTGTTGAACAGTGTCATACTCTGCTCACTATGTTGCTCACAATTTGGTCCTAACAATCGTCTAATTAATTACATAAATCATTAAACAATTTCCTATGACATTTTCCATGTGCTAATTGAAATCTGGAATACTACACATGCAGTCCTTTTGCTTTATTCTAAACATATTTGTATGTTTATGTGTGTGTGCACGGAAATTATACATTACTTATATCCTAGAAACGCCTAAAACAGATAAAATTTGGAATATATGACAAAAGCGAGAATTAAAATGTTTTCATAATAAAATTTATGAACATGACTCTTGTTTTAAATATTTTGTGAAACTTTTCGTTCTAAGTGACTGCGACCATCGGGCAGACAGGCAGAGGGGCTGTGCTATACTTTATGAATTTCCAACAACTTTCTTCAGTACTCGGATATTTCTGGTTTAAGGAATACAAATGGCTGTGGTTCATTCCAGTGATTTTGCTATAAAAATATGACTGCATTTACAGAACTAGAGAACAACCATATGTACAAAAGAAGGTATGTAAGTATGTTGAAGCAATTCTAGAAGTTCATAAATTTATTCAAATGCTCACATTTGCTCTTATATAGTTATGAGTGTACATTAGAGCTAGTCGTATTTGAACATTTCAATAGATGCTTATTGCAGAGGGAGAAACTAATATTCATATCTAACTAACGTATAGTTTCAGAAACACAACTAGCGCCCTAAACAGTTTTTGTGTGTTTCCATAGAAAAAATATTTTTTATCTCTAGGTAAAAAACATATCTCTTACCCTATTGTATAAACAATACAAAACCATTTGAAATGGAAAAGTTGCTCAGTCCTATTTGTGAGATGTGGATGTGTGGGTGAGCTGGGATGGCATGTTACACTGCGATGCGTGCGGAGTATAGACGACTGTGGTTTCCTCTCGGTTGTCCTTCTGTCCACTTCCGTGCGACCGCCAGCCAAGTAATAAATTATAATGTTTTATCATCTGCTCACATAAAAATTTCATAGTTTTTTCCCTCTCTCTCTAGTTTATGAAAAAGTTGGTCGTGTCTTCTCGATACTTTTTACATGAACTAGGTTTAAATTTATATTGGTCAGTTGGTAGGTGTTGTCATATTCTGTTTAATAAATTTTCATATTTTTAAATGCGCTGAATGCGCAGAGTAGTATGGTAACAATGAAAGGTATATCAAAGAAATGACGATATATATTTGAACAGTTCGTTTGTATGGAGTATGTGTCTGGATTATCCAAAACCATAATCCTTATCCCAAAACGTACGTCTGTCTCATAGATATAATGGAAAGGTAGTTTTACAGGTATTTATTAAATGTAAATCAGTCAGAAATCCCATCTGGTGGAAAGGAGTAACAATTGTTAGTTGCTTTGGTTTCTCAAAATCCAAAATTCAAACAAATTGGCTGTAATTTGGTCCACTTTATGAGTGTAGCCTCCAGATAATAGAACCCACTCATTGGGAAGGAAATCCTTTTAACAAAAACAATATTGACTTTTATAATTCGGTATTTTGAAATAGGGTATGGAATAAGCAATCAAAATAAATTATGTTATTATTAAGTTATTATGAACCATTAATTTATTTTGATTTTAAATGCTGACAAAAAATTAAATATTTAATTTTTTCTTGTATTTGATCCGCAATTTCTGACATATTTTATTTGATCTGATTTTACGTTTGTAGGTCCACAAAATTTATTCAACAACTATTTGCTTAATTAAATTTATAAAAAAAACTTGACCACCATTTTGTATTCACCGTTTTGATTTTATGCTGAATCGTAAACAGCGTATTATTAGGGTCAAAAATGGGATCTATGGCCCAAAGTGCGCTAAATAATAGCTACGTGGACGTTTAATTTTAATTTAAACTAGCTGGCCCGTCAAACGCTGTTTTGCCTTGTCAATATAGCATAAATATAAGGTTGCTAAATAAATATTTGCCACTAAGTTTATGTCAATGAAAAGTATTAAATGGTATCCCAATGCAGTCCAAGCACAAAACAGTTTAAAATTTGGTAGAACTTATTTCTCCAAATGTTTTTTTCAATAGAAGATCATATTTTCTTATTGCTCCAACGTTTTTACATTATCTTATTTGTCCCTTCTTGAAGGATTCTTAATTAAAATATCATTTTGTTCATGATTTTTATATTGAAATCCGTATATAACTCAAAAAATTTTTGATTTGTCATAGAAATTTAGTGGTTTCCGCTCAGTTATTTGTATATTTCCTTTTTAAACAAATTGTTAATTAGTTTTCAGATTGCCGTTGTATATTTGTATATGTTTGCTATATATTCTATAAATAGTTTTTGGCAGTTAAGGGAGGAAAATTTGGCCAATGTTGACGCGGTATACCTTCTTTAAATTGTAAATGCCTGTTTTATATCTTAACTCTAAATCGTAAAATGTTGTAATCGGATTTGTTATATCCTCACATTTTTTAACAACTTGATTTTAATTTAAAATTTGAATAAGTTGTTGTTCAAGGTTACATAGGTCCACATCCAAACTTCAAGTTGTCGGCCAAAAAAAGAAACATTGTCGAAAAAATAAAACACTTTTTTGACAAATATGTAAATGAAATTTCATATCCAACAGGTTGGGTCTAAAGAAAATAGGACAAAACTTCAAATATCTGACGGGAATACTAATAATGCTATCATTACCATTATTTTCGTCGATGTTAATGATCGCATTATTAGTATTAGAACATACACATATTTTATGAAATTAGAAATTTTGATGTAAATAACACAAAAAACAATTATTTTAAAAAAACAACAGTTTTTTAAACATTAAAGCTCGATAAAAAATTGAGTGATTATAAATATTACTTAATATATTTGTTTTTGCGGAATCTCACATACGATTTATAAGTCCTTTGAATCGTCAAAATTATTCCAACTTCCCGATTTTTGATGTTTTTCTCAACATCTTCTTCGTAAAAATTCCCAATGCAATTACAAACAGCCGAAGGTAAACGTGAGTGAAATCGGTAAATTCAATATATGTCTATGTATTGGCAATTTTCTCAAAAATATTCCTGATGTTGTTTCCTATTAAGGGCACATGGGATATGTGTTGTATTTATAAGTTCAAAACAATTTGTTCCATTATTGTGCGCTTTTAAGCAAAAAATATCCATTTTATTGCCTTTAACTCGGTATTCCGCATAGGGTAAGAAACTTGCCTCATAATTGCCGGTATAGTTTTTGGCATAGGCTTCACATAATGGAACCGCTTAATCTTTACTTTATCATATCTTACTGTGTTTTATTTGAGAAAAATTTCACAACTTATACATACCATGCAAATTGCTTCACATACCATAACTTATATTTTCAAACTAAACAAATCTGTTTTTTTGGAAAACGTGAGCAAATAATGATAACGATTAATCTTAATCTCTATTTTCGAGTTCTTATTATTAAATTTGACTCTAATGAAAATATAAATTTATTTTCATATACAATAGTTTTTCAAGGCAATGACAATCCAATTAATTGTAAAAAAATAACATTTTTCGATTTTCCATAATTGATCTTTAAATAGATCTACGCCGCCCATTTTCACCCAAAATATGTCCAAAAAGAACTACAAAGAGATGAAACCATAAAGGTTCGATAAAAAATGTGTGGAAATGCTAATATCTTTCACAATATATTGTGCAACATTTTCGTCGGTTTTTCTCAAAATGTTCTTTCATTAAAACCTTTCCACTTCAATTACATACTACTAACAGAAACTTTAAGTCAAATCGGTCCATCCTTTTCTTTAAAATAATTTTTGCAAGATTTTCGCGGATTTTTCTTAAAATTTTATTTCATAAAAACCTTCCCACTGTAATTACCGACAACTGAAAGAAATTTTGAGTCAAATCGGTCCAGCCGTTCTCAATTGATGCGTTAGTATACATTTTTCTTGCTCCATTTTTATATATATAGATAAATTCAAATAAAATTATTTTGAGAATTAACAAAAAATTAAAAAATTAACAATGTAAGCTTAAATAATTGATAGCTATCAATATTTGCACAAAAAGTACCCAAAAATGGTATTATTCTATTCCGGGCATATACCATACTAACGACTTTTCCATATATATATATATATATATATATAGATATAAATATAGATAAAATCGTGTATTATAATTCTTTGAATCTGTCGAATTCTTAAGTACAAGATAAACATTATCTATTGTTTTATATTGTGATGTTGAATTCACATTGTTAATTGAATTGTAATAGAGACGATATTTTGCCTTATGCAGTATTTTCATTGTGGCCCCTTAATGTTCAGATATGAAAAGACTTTCTTACCTTCGTATTGTTGGCGTGAAAATAAAAACTAATTTTATTGAGTTTACTTTACTTTGGTGTGCGTTTATATATTTTGTGAAGTTTATGGATGCGTGTTCTTTATACTTACTGATGATGACTGGTGATGGTAATACTTGAATTACACTATGTATCGAAATCAAATAAAATATTCTGCTTTATTTAATGAAACCAATCCATATATAACATATATGATGTTACATGGTCCAAATAAAATGACATCAAAATAAAAAGCTACCTGTACATGGATCCTAGTAAACAATAATTGAAACGATTTTTAATTTTACCTCGGCATGAAATGACATGACCTGATGTGTTTTCAACATGCACCTCGCTCAACACAAAGATTCAAGGTGGCGACGTTTTACATTGTTATTGCCCATGGTCGAGGTAGTAAGCTGTCAGTGTTAACTAACTTATGCGATTACTGAAGGTGTTAAATTTGCAATTTGCATAATTGATAAAGTTTACACAAGCACCACCATTGTCACAAGTTTTGCACATCGTCTCAGTATTAGAATAGCACACATTTCAGTACTGGAGTAAGTAAAAAAGTTTTCTATTACAAGCCTATGTAAAATAAATTTTACTTTAATGATGAGTAAACATTTTAAAGTAACTTTGTGATATAATTGTTGTTTTAAATTAACATATCTTCTGAATATCATACATGTCTTAATAAGTTAATATGTTAAAATAACTGGGTTGTATGAGTACAATTAACAAGTAAGTAAAGCGTGCTAATGATTGTGCTTATTATAGAAAATGCTGCAATTACAATTATTTGCAACATAATTGCAAAGTTACAGAAATATAAATATACTGCTATACCCGGTAAACTTTTTCCCCTTTGAATTAATATAAATATAACTTAAAATGGAGATTGATGACCACATATTCTCAAATTTGGTTTTCCCAATTTTAGATTCCAAAATTATTACGTTAACACTTGTTATTCGCTTTGAATCTTCTACACCTTCAATCTATAGAAAATAGGTTATGTTTTAAAATAGGCCTCAATTTGGGATAACTCTCACATAGTGATAGTATTACATATTTGATTTCTAACAGAACTTCCAGCGAATTTATAAAAGTACCCATTTAGTATACTTCTAGGAGTGTTGCCATTCTCCTATTAGGCGCGTCTTCCCGGATGGTGGATTGGAAGGGGGTTTCTGCATGTGTGGGAACAGATAGGGCTACTTCGTTCGGCGCTGGTTAAGAGAGAGACGAACAATAAAGTTACGGTGCAGGGAGTTAATAACCGTCGGGAAGCGGTTGTTCTAGGTGTGGATGCCTTGGTATATGAAGCTGTACTTGTTACAAGCGCATCAAGTTTAATCCCAAAAATAGTTGGCGATTCTGATGGAACATTATTTTGAAAGGACTGGTGGAAACCAGATAGGACGAAGTTATGGCCAGGTCGACTTACATGGGATTCTTAGAACTATTCACGATAGTAGGGAACTCCTCGACCAGCCGGAAAGACTTGGCCCGGAAGAACACTGTGGGGATTGCTACACAATCTGGCCCTAACTGATGTCTGAAGTCTACTCTCTTGCTGTGGTATTAATTAAAATAGTATGTTGATGGACATGCCGTCTTCCTGCAAAAGGGAACGAACGAGAAATAGAGTGATATTCTTGTGAATTTCTGATCAGGATGGGTTCGGTTTTGACTGAGTCCACCCGCGAATCTCAGTTAGGGCAGGGAAGTGGCAATAACTGGGTATCTTGTAGATTAATCTGCATCATTGCAAAGCGAAATTAAATTACAGCCCATTCGCGTAAAAAACTAGCCCAAAATTCTCTAAATGCTTAATAAAAGCTAGTACCGTTATATTGGGGCTATCGTAAAAAGTGAACCAATATTGAAAAATGTTTGTAGGAGGATTTTCTACCCTATTTGAATTCAAAATACCAAATTATAGTCAGTTGTAGTAAGTAGTAAGCGTACCCAAAATACCGAAATTTCGGAGTGGGGAAACGTGCCACATAATGAAAACACCAACTTACAGCTAATTCGGTTCAAAAACGTACCAAAACCCCCCAAAATTCCGAATATGTGGGGGTACCGATATATGGGGGCTATCTAAAAAAGTGACCAATATTTTGGTAGGAAAATGTGTCACCCAATCAAAACTCAACATACCAAATTACATATAATTCAGTTGAAAACGTGCCTAAAATGCCCAAAATATTGAAAATTTGATGGTACCGTTATATGAAGGCTATAAAAACACGTGGACCGATATATTCAATATCACAATACACTATCAGTATATATATATATATATATATATTAAATTGCGGACTACATTCTCTGTAATCATTAAAAAACGGAAGCCCCATTGTGTGTAATCATCAGTATATACATAAATACCAATGCGCAAATACATTTGTACACTGGTTACAAAATATGCTAACGAATTATGTAAGTGTGTGTTTAATACCACTCACAGCACAACAAACAATTCGAGGCAACGAATGTGGTTAAAAGGCTTAATACTGCATTAAGCGACAGGACTTTTGTGTATAGCAACCATTAAACATTCAGTAAAATTATGCCTAGCACGGAGGATGTGATGAATTACCGCCGCCCAACACTCAGGCAAAGCTCCATCGAGTGTAAGAACATAGAAGAAGTGGCAAAAAGAAAAATGTGAGGCATTATATTTCCCGTCAAAATGGGTACGATCAAATAATTCAATGTTGACTTTTTAGCATGTTATGTGTGCACGAATAACACTCAGCGTTAATTAGACATTTCAGCATATTCATGACGAACTTTACGGACCTTTGGCTTACAATGACGTCTGCACTCCAGACGACTTTACACGCACTTATTATTAACCATCACAGACTGGAGGCTGTTGTTTAATGTTTTACTTGTACTTGCCATAAACAGATATTCTGTTGAAAATTCCTATTGTGATATGTTATGTCAGTTCATGCCATCAAATAAATAATGTCACATTCACTTTTAAAGTTTACCTTCTGTATATGTAATATGGAGCTAAAACGAGCGTTTGAGTGTCCATATAAGTTTTAAATAAAAATTTGTAATTTAATTTTGTCCATTATTTTGTCACATCTCCAAAAATTCGTCGTATATCTCGGATATCTATTTTCGTTTATTCCGAGTTGACAATGTGGTATAGACTGGAAAAAGTCGTACCCTATTTCCAGACTCCAGTCTATCTTCCTTTGTGCTAAAATGCTTCTCTTTCGTCAGAATAGCCCCACACTTGATTAAGTGTTTTCTCATAGAAGTAGCATTTTGAATAAAAAATACGGTATATTTCTAACTAGCAACTAACACATACAAATTGGCGATTTTATGTGCACGAAGAAAAAAAATTACATTTTTGGTGGCTGCCAATTTATTTAATTTCTCAAATTAAAACGAACTGTTAAAAATTTCACCAGCATTTGTAACAGTTTGACCTCGTGTACATGCTTGCCATTATTTAACTTGATGGAAGTTGAGAAATGCGTTCTACAGACAAATTACAAAAGCATTCAGCATCTCGTTGTCATGCACAGAGACAAACAAACAAGCAAACAGTACCAGTTGGGCGGTCAGCCAGATCTGGTGGATGAATATAAATTCCTAGCGAGTTTGCTCAACGCTGTCTTGAAAAAATTAGTTTGGAACAAAATCACTTTTTTCATTCGCCGTTTCAAAAATCAATTGCTGCCATGCTGAACAGATGTAATTTATAGACACATATATATATACATTTTCTTTTTTTGTGTTGAATCTGATGCCAGTAATCCATGAAATAGGGATAGAAGATAAATTGAACGAACATGATTTCCAGGGTGTATTCGTCGACTGCCCGTGAATGATTCGAATAATTTTTACTTTGATTGTGGTACATTGCGAAGATACTAGAGATTTAAATTTATTTGTGTATGTGTTTGTGTTATTAGTTTGTATGTTCCTTATAGACTCGAAAACAGACGAGAGAACCCAAGAACTGGTTTTTATTTTTATAGAAATTCGGAAGGGCGGTCCATTTTATAAATACGAAAGTATTCAGAATTTTGTATACTAGGCTATGCAACGATCTATGGTATTCAGTGTTGCCAATTTAGCACTTTTAGTGCTAGATTTAGCACTTTTTAAACTCGTTTAGCACCAAAAAAATTGATCTAGCACCTAGCACTTTTTTTAGCATTTTTAATTTGATCCAGGATTTTTTCAAAATTTTTAGTATAACTCCAAAAAATTTTTCGTTTTTCGATTTTACATTGAAGTTTTCGTATGTTTCACATGGTGGATTTGATTTTCCAAATTTTTCCAGTGAGCGGAGCCATATAGTCCATATGATACCCTACTTAACTACCGCAAGACTTAAATTATCTGCGAAATTAATTGCCGCGTCGGTGAAAACTTCTGTGGGCTATCCATTTCCTGGTGTTATAATAATACTACAATATCATAATATAACAAGTAATATAAAAACCGATAACCTCCACCATAAGGATGACAATCAAAATATCTAAAATTAATGGGGGCTCCTAGGAAAAAACTCATGTTATGATGGGTTGTTGAACATACCGAAAAATACGTGAGAAATTCTCAAAACATCTAACATCTATAATAAAACAGAGATCAATGTTGATCTTTTTGGAAGGGAGATTTAAAAGCTAATGAGAATACAAAATACCGTTGTATGGGGTCTAGACCAATACTTGGACCGATATAACAAATGTCATATTGCAATACCAAATATCCTAGGAATATTAGCAATGTCTGTGCAAATTTCGTAAATACTGCGATCTCTATCGTGATTTCAACATACGGACATCCGTAAATCGACATAGTTTTTTATTCTCATAAAGAGTATATAGACTCTGTAGTGTCTCCAGTGAATATTTCGAGGTGTTGCAAACGGAATGACAAATTTAATATAGACTCCACCTTATGGTGGTGTGGTAATGGTAATACTAAATACTATTAGAATATGTACGCCCCTTTAAATAGTTACGTATAGCTCCCACACCCGGTCTCTGACCTTCTAGAATAAATGTATATGGCATAGAATGCACATTTCGTATTTTTCACAAAAGTCTTGGCCAATTTGACTCGATCAATATGCTTATTCATTAGCGTTTCTCCCATGTAGAATTTTGTGACCTCTAGAGAGACCAGAAAACATATAAAATGTTTTTGGCTGACCTCAACCAGCAAATATTGGCCGATTTTACCGAACACAATAAGGGACCCCACTGACCAGACCTGGATATGGAAAATATCGTGACAATGTTTCATAGCTATGACCGTTACTTTATTTACAAACGGATAGACACACACATATCGACTCAGCAAGTCGAGATATGACGATCCGTATAATAAAATGTGAGTCCAGTACCAATATTTCGTGAAGTTCTTATAATATCCTGACAACATATGCTGTTAATTTATATTTCCTTCCTTATTTAAGTACATACATAATTTTCTAAGAAATATAGATCTCATTTTAAGCTATAATAAAATTTCTGTTTCTAATAGCAGACTAGATTCTTGCAATTAGGTAAATTTCTGTTGCATAGTTTCCAATCAATGAACTACAAACAGTGGCGAACAGTGTTGCGTTTTCGACTTACTGAAATGAAGTGCTCTATCCAAGCAATTTCAAAAAGACTTAAAATAAGGTAATATAGTCCAAAAATAAGCTTTTGTTCTGTAAGTATGCAGACTCATATAAGACGATAAGAGAAATATAATGATATAAGTGTGGTATGCGAAAAGAATTTTGATTGCTTTATGTGGTGAGATTTTGTACAAATCCAAAATTGTATAATAATGAAATAAGTATTTTTGAGACGCTATCATTCGGATTTGTAGATAAGAAGGCTTAACCTTCATACAAAGTAATTTTTATAAGGATGGATAAAAACGACACAATTTGAAAGTTGCACATTTTTAATATACTTATATACTTATTTCTTTTGTTTTTACTTTTATTTTTGCATGTTTGCTTATAGTACAAACATGCAATCATCGGTGTCCGCAATATAAAACATTTCTATGATCACTCAAAACTAGCTTAACCATTTGTTTGCCGTTTTAAATATACGAATTAATACAGCCGAATAATCAATCTAACGATACTATTTGAATACATACCAATATTCGAAAATGTATGTACAATTCTTTTAACACAATTTTCTATTTCCGCAACTGAGGTTTTATATTTCCGGCGAAAACTTGATGACATTCCCGTTGTTGTGTCAAGGGACTAATGGTAATGTTGTTATTGCTACTACTTCTACCATACCGAATAATAATGATGATGATGACGATGAGTCGCTGATGAAGATGTTTTGTGGCGGAGATGATTCGCTGAAGTCCTTTACTATAAACCATGCAGAATCAGCAGAATTTTGCATTTATTTTTAATCCATGAATTTTATAACCCCCTCATGAAAATCCCTGTTGTCAAGTTAATGAACAATTCATGAAAACCGAGGTGTGCTCTGTGTATTGTGGTCAGGCATAAATGTATACCGCTGTGAATAGAAACAAAATAATAATATAGTAAGTATGTAACAGAAATTTAATATTATGAAAGAGCCGTCAAAGATTATATTTTGTGAATGGAAATCGAAACAGAAAATTTTTAGTTTTTTTGCAAAAGTGTTCGAATTGAGCTATTTTTAGTGTTAATTATACCCGGCCCCCGGGTTTCTTGTATGGTATCTTTTTGTAATGTCGGCATCTTATTATCAAAGATATTTTAGAACGTATGGAACATATTATGGACAAACAAGCTTCCGATATATTGAAAGAACAAAAGTATAAAGTTAAAGTTATTACTGAGACAAAATTATTGTGTGGAAGGGAAAACATCGCCTTGAGGCGATGTAAAGACGCAGAGGTATTTTGTTAGACGTAGATAACCCAAATGAAGAAAATTTAAAAGCGCTGTTACGATATAGAGATTGATGGTGATGAAAAACATTTAAAAAGTTTGGAGAGAACACCCATTGTTGAAGAAGTGAAAAATGCTGTATGCTTTACGGTTTTAGCGTATATTCCCGGAAAAGGGCCGCTATCAATATGTATAAGATTTTTGACAAGGTTTTTTTAGATATCTTGTCAAAAATCTAATACATATTGATAGCTGACCTTTTCCGGGAATATACGTTAAAACTGAGAAGAATACAGCAATACCTTGTTAAAAAGAATCAAAGAATGTTTCCTTTGGTACGTGGAATTAGAAGGATTAACAGGAAAAGGTGTTTGGATCCAACAGTTTTGAAGATATGACGCAGCGTATAACATGTCAGGCAGTTAAAGTGGAGTGCAGACTATTATTAAATCAAAATTCTTTTCGGCGTTATACATTCACTGTTATTTTCACATTTTATAACTAAGTTTAAATGCAGATTCGAAGATTCAAGAAATTCGAAGTATATTTTCTAAAATTTCTATGACAAGCGGATTTCTGGAAAATGAAAAAAAAAATATTTAAGACATTATCGAGAAATATAAAATTTTAATTTAAAGACTTTAAAGAAATCATACAATTTTATGAAAAATATTTGAAACTAAAAAACTATCTGAAAAATCAAATGCAAATACCATGAAGTAAATTCTGATCACATATCAAAAAATATAAAAATACTTCTATTTGATTTGAAATAAAGATTATATATATATGTAGGAGTAGTGTTGGCGGGTTATTTGCGATCCCATTTGTGTTTTTTATTGCAAAATTGTCAGGCTTATTCCCCGTTTGTTGTTTTTATAAAATCAACTATTTATTGCCCATCAAGGAGTAAGGCGGGGAATCTCGCCACTGATCCTCATCAGTTCCATTAATTTTTTGGTTAGGGATATTCTCTAATTTTCTCTTGTAACGAATCGAAGTACTCACATTGTTACCAGCGATGCCACCTCACTCAAATGCTTCGTACTTCGTACAAAAAACTGAGATTACGCCTTACTATTTTGCAATAACAAAATAAATCTCTCTCTTTCAGAACCTACATAAATCTTCTATTAATGGAAATTATTTGTGATTTTAAAATAACATTTAAAGACTATAATAATTATTTCATTAAACTATGAAAAAAAATAATCAACGTAAATAGTTTAATTTCTTCTTGATGTCATCTTTTTTTATTTCCTAAATCAGTTCGCCTTAAACTATGAGTATATCTCGTTTCCTTTTGTATGTTACTAATACATGCACAAAGATATAGTACCATGTACCACAGTGTGGTGAAGAGTATAATCCGGCTGGCACAAAACGTCCATTCAAAATTATTATTTTTGTAATTGGGGTTATTTATTTCTGCATGGTGTTAGATGGAATAGATGGATAGTCCTGCCATGTGGACTATAATGACCTTGAGAATTCTTAGCGATTTGCGAAGTGGAATTAAAATATGTTTTTTAAGTATGAAATGCAGATTTTAACTGCCACTATATGAAAGAATTTAACCACCACCATAAGATAGAATATAATATAAGTTTGTCGTTCCCTTTGTTAACCCTCGCAATAATTATCATTTCCGTTATATATCGTAGTCATAACAGACTGTTATTGTTATTTTCAAAATTATTGACGTCATAAACATAAGTTGGTACTTTAAGGGCATTTCTTTAAAAATTATAGCCTACATATAACTGCAAATAGTCATTCCTGAATTTTAATGGATAAACAGACATTCAGACATTATCGCATTCTCATCGATATTGCGCTGTAATGTGAGAGATCTCCAAAATATATATCTACGATGTCGCCCCTAGTACCGTAGTGAGCTATATATTTGTGGGTGAATATTCGAGATTAGTTTCGCCTAATTAACAGGGGAAAGTCTTTAGACATATTGGAAAGAAAATAATGAATGTAATTATTTTAAGGGGTAATTTTTAGATTCCAGACAGAGATTGACAAAAAATCGAACTGGCCAAAAAATAGCTCACCATTGTTAAAATAGTCAACAAAACAACATCCTCTTTAATAAGCTTCGTATTGTTATTTCATATTACTAAGCAGCAGATAATTATATAGAATTTTCTATAGGTTAAATACATTATTTGTGTATATTTTTGTGCGTCACTTATATCCTGGTGTTAATTGGCCTTGTCACAATTTACAGATAATAATAATCTGAATAGTACTTTGTATTATTTCCCAAAATGTATATTAGTATGCATAATTGTACCATATACATAAATTTATATACAAATCACCACAATTATGTATATAATATTTGGTATGTGTGTGAGTGCGATTATTGTGGTAGCTAGTCTTATGACATTCGACACAAACTCACAATACTATAAATTGAGTTGACCGTGTGGCCCCAAAGTTCATTTCCACATAACGAACAATTTATTACCGTAATTTTTCTATATTTTCATTTCCTCCTTTCCGGCCATGATTTCAGTGTGTTTATGATTGCTGTCTACGGCCATCATAAAGGCCAAAACAGGCCATCAACACAACGGTCACTGTTATTATTTGCGTTGACTGTGTGCAGGCCGTGCCATTAGTGCGCCTTCGAACACTTGCCTTACACTTTTCGATAAAAATACACGTGTAAATCTATCAAACTCACAGCCCGCCCATCAATTCACATAGGCCAGTATTATTTTTGCACAGTCACCAATCACTAACTATAGTGAGGAGAAGTGACAGGAAAGCACCAGCGGTGATTTAGTGCAATTAAGTTGTCACTGTTATTTGTAGATGCCATTCATTCTGAATTGATTTAATTGAACAATTTTATTCGAATTATTATACTTGGTTACTGTTGAACCGTTCTGTGTCTATGAATACATTTCTAAAAAAAGGTATTTTGAATCTCAATGAATAGATTCTAGTCCAGATTTGTAAGAAGACACAAACGTTGTCTTGCCTAGCAATATTGTTGCTGTATAATTTTCGGCATTTCAGGTTTGTTTTTATTCCACCATCAGGTGGATTATACAGATTTTTGGATTACTTTGGTATTTATCAGATCACACTTGAAGTAATGAGCGAGTCATGTTGCTATTTCTGTCTTGTAAAGTTTCGGTGGATATAAGTTTATGAATTATTGAATTCATGAAAAATAAATTTAAATTCATATATTCGGACATAATTCAACTTTCCCAATATATTTATAAGACTTCCATATAACGGTAGCGCAAAATAAAGCTAGTTTTTTTGTAAGCTCCACGATTTAAAAACAACTCTGAAATTTGCACGTATATTTCTGGTACATATAAGATATTTGATATTGAAAATAAACTTATTGAGCAGAAAATCTCCCTTAATATCAATATTGACCAAATTATTCGGATAGCTCCCATATAACGGTATCTCTTAACATTCGGTATTTGGTTGTTTTATTTGGTAGAAAGAATAGTACTAAAATCATCTATATTGGTCCACTCTTTGAGGTAGCTGCCTCTTTACCAAAAATTATCAATATTGTCCCAAGTTTCCGTCTAGCCCCCCATATAATGGTATCCCCATTGTTTTGTTTTCTCATATGGTGTCAAATCTTCCTTTCAAAAATTAATATATATACATTCCCATTGCAGTAGCTGTAATATACCAAACACATTTTTGAGAAAACATTTCTATTTACCACCACGTTTCGATATACATACATATTTCCCGTTTAATGTTGACGTTCTTAACTCCTTTTTCCAACCAGAGTGTGTAATTAAGAACATTATTTTTAAAGACCATGGACATATAAATGTCCCGACCGATTTAAGGAATATACATATGAGAAGGTAGGTGAAAAGTTGTTATATGTTATTAGATCTCCTAATTTAATATATCGGTAGGTGGCAACATTTAAGGTACTTTAAGGAATAAAATGTCCCTATGGAGCTATTATTATTTTAAGAAATATAATATAGGGCATGGCTCTTAGAATCAGAACTCTACTCCGAATGTCTTCTGGTTTTCATCCTTGCATTTGTAACAAAATGTACGTACATTCTATGAAAAACGTGTACACACTATGATCGCGTGTACATTCAATGATATACTTCTGAATTATTTTTTTGAATTCTCACAAAAAAAGTTTCAATACATTTTCAAACCAAATGAAATTTTTTTTCCAAATTTTCAATAATTGACAAATAAAGGCTTAAAAGAATAATACGCTACCAATTTGCGCCCAAATCATCTCAAAATAACAATTACGATATGGTGCAACCAAATAGCTTGATTCTAAATTCGTGGAAATGCAAATAAGATTCATAATATTTTTTGCAAATTTTTAGCGGGTTTCGGTTTCGTTTTTAAATTATGTTTTTTTTCACCTTTTAAACCTTTCCTGAAGCTCCACGAACATTTCAAGACCAAGATAAGAAAAATCTGTTCAGCCGTTCTCGAGTTTTAGCGAGACTAACGAACAGCAATTCATTTATATATATATATATATATATATACTAGCAGGCCCGGCAAACGTTGTCTTGCCGTAACAATATTGTTAAGGAATAATTTTCGGTATTCCAGACTTGTTTTTGAATTTCTATTCATACTTGTATAAACAAACTTTCTGGGTAAGAAATATCTATGAACATTTTGGTATAGATAAACTTTTTATATTTCTTCCCATATACCGATCTTGATCGTTACATCGGAAGCTATAGACATCGTTTATAATACCATTTCATTCACCTAAAGTAACATTACAGTACTGAGTATCTACTATTTGATGTTTATGACCGAGAGTTGTTGCTATAGGAAATAAATTCATTTACAATTAAAAGTGTGCGCGGATATTTTACAACTTTTGTTCTTGAGTTATAATCGGTGCAATTGTCGAACAGGCAAACATTGTTTTCCCTTCTAAAATTTTAGGGGATAAACTTTTGGTAACAATTGAATTCATGGAAAATGAATTTGAGAAAAGATATATAAGTTCGACATCAAGAGCTGGAATTGTCGTATTTAATTAATATGTTCCCCATATTTGATACGACTTCCACATGACGGTAGCACAATGTTAAGTAAGCTTTTTATACCTTTCACCATATGGTGAAGTGTATATTAAATTTGCCATTCCCTTTGAAACCTTGAGACCCCAGAAAGTATTTGTATATATTATTGATTCGTATATATTATTATTGTCGAAATCACGATAGTGATCGCAATATTTAAGATAGATTTAATTGATTGTTTGATAATGAAAATGGGATATATCGGGGATGTTGGGCACGTTCTTCAACCGAATTGTCTGTAATTTGGCGTTTTGGTTTTCGATATATAGCGAACCTTCTTACTAAAGACATTAATATTGACCCAAGTTTAGGGGTAATCCCACATATAAAGGTGCCCCCAATATTTAGACACTTTTTTAATCCAATTGGCTGTAATTTTATACTTTGAGTTCCATTGGGTAACAAACCCCCTTAACAAAAGTCATGGATATCGGTCTATTTTTTAAGATATCCTTCATGTAGTGGTACCACAGTCCCGAACGACTACTTGTATAAAAGTTTGGTTCGGGCGAACTTAGCGACGTATTTACTTGTTGGTAACAAACCCCCTTACCATGTAGTGGTACCCCAGTCCCAAACGACTACTTGTATAAAAGTTGGGTTCGGTCGAACTTAGAGACGTATTTACTTGTTATTAGATGTATTCATTTTATAAATCGGTGAATGACATGCAAAACATGTATTTTTAAAACAAATTGGCATCATGAGACTCTATGTTATTTATTTGACTGCGGTTTTGGTATATCCTTCACATTAGGTATTATGCTTATTATTCATGTTTTGTATTGCTAGTTTACCAATATATCCCATATTCTATACCAAATATCCTAGGAGTAATAGCAATGTATGTGCTAAATTTCAAAGATATTTCGAGCTCTTTCGTTTTAAAGGGTTGACAATAAAATTACAAACATGCCAACTATCGATATACTGAGGGCATCCTATAAAAACCTTACTTAATATTAGTTATCAGAAAGTCCTATAAATATATTTGAGAAAAATTTGATTAAATTCATATCAGGTAATATTCAGTAATTTGGGCTTTTGAACATATGTGTGCTTTTCATTTATTTTAAAGCGGAAAAAATCATTTGGAGGACCGTTAATGGCACCGGTAAATTATGTTAGTTGTTCTAGTTGTTCTCATTCAAGTTTAATAGTCGAATTTTGCAATGAAAAGATAAGGCAGACAATAATTTTAATTCAAAATGTCTTCTTATATTAGTTTTCTCTGTGATTCATATTACCAATGACATAGCAACACTTTAGGTACTTTAAGGAACAACATGGAACTATTATTATTATTGTTTTCAACCAAAATAATCTAGGGCATCACAGACTTCCGTGAATGGATGCGAACTCGTTTCAGAATGTCTGCTGATATTCCAACTTTGCATTTGTCCCAAAACGTACGTTAATGTACATACAATACTCGCGTGTACATTCAATGATATATTTCTCAATTATTTTTTGTATTCTGAAATATTTTCAATACAACGTCAATCCAATTGAAAAAAAAAATATTTTGAAAATTTTCAATAATTTACAAATGAAGGCTTATAAGATTGATACGCTACCAATTTTTGCCCAAAATATCTGAAAATAACAACTACGACGTGATGCAATCATAATAAATCGATACTAAATTCGTGGAAATGCAAATATGCTTCATAAAATTTTTTGCGAATTTTTCGCGGTTTTCGATTTTTTTCTCACCTTTTAAACCTTCCCTGAAGCTCCACGAACATTTCAAGACTAAGATATGAAAAATCCGTTCAGCCGTTCTCGAGTTTTAGCGAGACTAACGAACAGCAATTCATTTATATATACATATAGACTATATATGTATATAGATATGTAGATATAATAATGTTTTATTAAATTACTAGCAAAGTACCCGCTACTTCGTATGCGGAAAGGGAATAAAAAAATATTTCATATGGAAATGGTGAATACCGTATAATTAGTTGTACTATAGTTCTGAATTCCACCTCTATTCCTACATTTAATATCAAGTTTATTACCAATAATTACTCTTCATACACATAAGCACTATTTTCCGAAATCCACACTTTAGCAAAAACGTACAGGTTCCACATGTAATTCCATTTAGAACTTTTCGAACACCGTCACCTCCACTAAATTTGGTACCAAAAACCCTTTGGTCCTTCTTTCTAACTCTCTGTCAATGACCAACATTCTAAATTTTAGGTTTCCAGCTCTCTCCGTTATCCAAGTTTAGTGAATTTTCTATTCTATACTATTGGTACACATAAATTCGAGTTTCCAAAGTTGTCTCCATAGCTCAATACCACACTTCAACAGTAATCTAAGTTCCAAATCTCAAGATTTAACCAAATCCAAATTGCTTCAAATTTAGTACCATTTAGGAATTCTCATACTCATAGGTAAGAATTTCTAAAACTACATCAATCCATCAATCCTAATCTTACTTCCACCAAAGTCCAAATTGTTCCAAATTATTTTTAAGTCCAAATATTAGGATTCCCGCTCACACAAAACGAATTGTACCATATTTAGTACCAATTAGGTCTTCTCGTATCCATAAGTACGAAATTCCAATACTTCCTTAATCTTGCAATTTAATTACAAATTTACGTTTACTATCTCTATCCGTTAACTCGAATCAAAATTGTACCAATTTTTTACCATTTAGTACACATAATGACGAATTTTAAAGAATTACCGACATATCTCAATTCTGCACTCAAACTGTAATATTAATTCAAAATTTTAGAATACAGCCCTACCGTTCACACATTTGTAAGATTTCCGGACCCATTTTGTACTTTTTGTTTCTATAATTAACAATTTCCTAAACTATGTCAATCTTACACTCCAACAGTAATTTTAATTAAAAAATTCGGGAGTCCAGCTCTATCCGTTCACACATAATCAAGTAGTACGAAATATAGTACTATTTAGTACACATAGGTACTATGCTTCCATATCTCAATTCTATATTCAAACATCAACCATTAGTCCAAATTATGGGTTTCCAGCTCTCTCCGTTCACCCAAATCCATCTAGTGCCGTTTAGTACTTTTCGTACTCATAAATACGAGTTTCCAAAGATGTCTCTATAGCTCAATCTTCAACAGAAATCTTAATTCCAAATTTCAGGTTTTCAGTTCTATCCTTTCAAGCAAAATCCAAATTGTACTAAATTTAGTACCATATAGTACCTTTCGTACCAATAAGTACGAATTTCATAATCTACCTCAGTCCTACATTCCAACAGTCATTTTAATTCCCAATTTGAAGACTTCAGCTCTGTCTGTTCACCTAAATCCAACTTCCACCAAATTTAGTACCATTTAGTACTTTTCGTACAAATAAGTACGATTTTTTAAAGCTAATTCCGATTATCAAGATTCCATCTCTACACACTCAACTGAATGTAAATAGTACGAAATTTAGTACCATTTTACACTTTTTATACACATAAGTACGAATGTACTTATTTCCGTATATCAACACTACTTCCCAACCAGTATTCCATTTCATATGTCATGATTCATGCTATATATGTTCAATATATATACAACAGGAAGTAAATTCTGTAAAGTTTAATACCTTTAGTACACTTATGGGTCGAATTTCCAAAAACCCTTTGCACATCATTCTAACTTCCATCCATCAGTGACCATCATTCCAAATTTCAGAATTCTAGCTCTTCCCGTTCTCTAATAAAAAGGGTACCATATTTGGTACATTTTAGTACTTTTCGTACCCTTCTACTTCCAACAAAACTTCCTGCATACCCCGATCCTACACCCCCATAATGACTGTACACTGTAGTATGAATTTCCAAAACTTCCTACTTAACTCAAACCTACACTTCACAGAGATCCTAATTCCAAGTTTCAGAATTCCAACGCTATCGGTTCACTTACAATCCAAATTGTACCAAATTTGGCACACAGTAGTATGAATTTCCAAAACCTCCAACTTACCCTAACCCTACAACCCCACGGTGACCCTAAATCCAAGTTTCAGGATTACAACTCTATCGGTTTACTCACAATTCAAATTGTACCAAATTTAGTACACAGTAGTACGAATTTCCAAAACCTCCTACTTACCCCAATCCTACACCACCACAGTGATCCTAAATCCAAGTTTCAGGATTCCAACTCTATCGGTTGACCCCCAATTCAAATTGTACCAAATTTAGTACACAGTACTATGAATTTCCAAAAATTCCTACTGACCCCAATCCTACACCCCCACAGTGATCCTATATCCAAGTTTCAGGATTCCAACTCTATCGGTTCACCCTCAATTCAAATTGTACCAAATTTAGTACATAGTAGTACCAATTTCCAAAACTTCCTACATACCCCAATTCTACACCCCCACAGTGATCCTAAATCCAAGTTTCAGGATTCCAACTCTATCGGTTCATCCACAATTCAATTTGTACCAAATTTAGTACACTGTAGTACGAATTTCCAAAACTTCCTACATACCCCAATTCTACACCCCCACAGTGATTCTAAATCAAAGTTCCAAGATTCCAACTCTATCGATTCATCCACAATTCAATTTGTACCAATTTAGTACACTGTAGTACGAATTTCCAAAACTTCCTACAGACCCCAATCCTACACCCTCACAGTGATCCTAAATCCAAGTTTCTGGATTCCAACTCTATCGGTTTCCAACTCTATCGGTTCATCTACAGTTCAAATTGTACGATATTTAGTACACAGTAGTACGAATTTCGAAAACTTCTTACTTACCCTAAACAGAGATGCTAAATCCAAGTTTCAGGATTACAACTCTTTCAGTTCACTCACAATTCAAATTGTACCAAATTTAGTACACAGTAGTACGAATTTCCAAAACGTCCCACTTAACCCAAACTTTCACCCCCAGACTGATCCTAAATCCAAGATTTATGATTCCAACTCTATCGGTTCACCCACAATTCAAATTGTACCAAATTTAGTACACATTAGTAAAAATGTTTAAAACTTCCTACATATCTACATCTTACACCCCAACAGTTATCCTGACTCCAAAATTCATGATTCTAGCTCTATTGGTTCGCATAAAATTCAAATTGTACCAAATTTAGTACCATTTAGTACCCATGAATATAAATTACTGAAACTGGGTAAAAAATTCCAAAACTACGTACATTCCCAATTCTACACTCAGATGTCCAACTCCTAATGTTAATTTCAAATTTCAGGATTCCAGCTCGATTTGTATCTCCAAATTAAATTTGTACCAAATATAGTATCATATAGTACTTTTCGTACACATGAGTACACGCTTTCAAAACCATCTCCTTAAATAGACTCTACATCTCATCCCTAAGTCGCATTCCAAATTTCAAGTTTTTAGCTCTATCAATTCACATGCTACGAAATTGTACAAAATTAAGTACATTTTAGTAATTTTCGTACCCTTCTAGTTCGAATTTCCAAAAACCCGTTGGTACATCTATCCTACACTCAGCGACCACCAATCCAAATTTCAGAGTTCTAGCTCTACCGGTTCGCCAAATACAAATGGTATCACATTTAGTACTTTTTAGTACTTTTCGTACCGTTCTAGTACGAATTTCCAAAAACGCTTTTGTACATCTTCCTAACTTTACATCAGTGACCCACATTCCAAATTTCAGAATTCTAGCTCTTTCCGTTCGCCTAATACAAAGGGTACCATATTTGGTACATTTTAGTACTTTTCGTACCCTTCTAGTTCGAATTTCCAAAAACCCAGCCTTATCTCACGCCTACACACCAACACCAACCCACATTCAAAATTTCAAGCTTCTAGCTTTAGCCGTTTCGTCTGGGCGATGATCTGTCAGTCAGTCACTCACTCACTCACTTAACACTAAGCTCTTTTATATATATAGATGATGGGTATTTTCCAATGAGGGATAACATAGCAATACGTTTGTCATTCTTGGGAAAGTGAATAATTCACAAAAGGAAACGTTCGTTTGGAGATAGATCATATCATCGTTTTCCCTGGATTGATATGGGATATTGTCAAGCCTGATGCGGGAGATTGCCAAACTGAAGCAGAATATTCACAATAGTTCATGACCTTCAGAGAATATTCGTGAGCGGTAGCCCGGTTCTATAGGTCTATAGTGTCCATGAATTCCATGTTTTTAATGTAATGTAATGTTCTCATTGCATAAGGATCCACATCCATTGCCAGATTGTTTTTAAACATTTGACAGAGGTTCAAAGGGTTAATATGAAGATCTTCAATTATTTTCCATCGCTAGTATCTTCCATATTTTAGAAATCGTTTAATTATTTGTTGAGCAGGTCCTGAGATTAATTTCAAGGGGTTTACAATATATCTTTGCAATTTTACCCCATTTCGCCTAACGCCTCGTATAGTTATTCAATATCGAAAGGAAGATAATATTTGTGAAATATACTTGTTTTTAATGTAGCGATAGTCAAAATTAATAAATACGAAAATATGACTTTTTTCACACTGATGCACGATCAAAGTCTGCACGATCTGAATAGACTGCTCAAAACGTGAAAATATAACAGACAGCTGCAATGTTAGTGGCTTCTCAATTTTGAGAAGTGTATTAAAAAATGGTACATTGATGAAATAAAGTTGGTGGTACAAAAATGTATTTTAAGAAATTGGTGCTGCCGACAGAAGTCAGAAAATTGTGTATACAATGTTCTTCAAAATACTTTTTTTTTAATAAAAATTTGTCGAATCGCAAAGTAAAATATATGTTTTGGGGGAAGTTAGAGAACTGTTTCTACGAAATTCATAATTTGATGAGTATATTTTCAAATAAAAATGTAAATATAAAAAATTGCATGTCCATTGCTGTGTGTGTTTTTTTTCAAAAATGTAATTTTGAAATTTAAAAGTTCGGTCGGGCTGTCAATATATCTAAAATCTGTTCGGAAGTTTATATGATGGTTATGTCGTATACAAGTGCTGCCACTTGAAAACGAAATACACAATAACAGATTCAGTTTGTAAAATTCAATTAGAACCGTGAACATACAGAAACTTTGCCTGAAACCAGTAATGCCAGATAATTATTTATAATTTTTAGTGGAGAGATTTGCTACCCAATAAGAACTCAAAGTACTAAATTACAGTCCATTCGGTAGAAAATATAACCAAAACAACCAAAATACCGAACATTTGGGGTACCGTTATATCGGGACTTCCAGAAAAAGTGGACCTATACTTAAAATTTTTATTGGAGAAATGTGGTACCAAATAAGAACCCAAAGTACGTAAAACGCGCTCAAGAACCCCAAAATACCGAAAATTGGGGGTACCCTTATATGGAAGCTATGCTTAAACGTGGACCGATATAGCCCACCCAGGACCATAACGAATTTGACTTGCATGCAGACAAAAGACTCTGTGGCTATCTATCTCAATTCGTTTAGACGCTAGAGTGATTACAATTGACAGACGGACATGCTTAGATCGTCATAGAATTTTAAGCTGATCAAGAATATATATACCTTATAGGATCGGAAATTACCGATCATACCGAGATATTTTGTAAATATTTTGAAATTTGTCAGGTCTCAAATTACAAGGATTCGTAAAAATATTTAGACTTGCTTATAACTAGGGCCTGATCATACTTACCCCAACGCCATAATCCGTGGTTACAAATAAAACAATATTGCACTTAGAATGTATTTGTTACATTTATTATTAGTTTTGTGTGTGTTTTATTATTTTTTATTTCAATTATTATGTATTTTTTGCTTTTTGAAATTTGTTTTTTTCTGTTCATAATGTTTAAAAGTTATTACATCATAATTTATTTAACACTCGTTTTTTTATAATTTAATTTCATAGTTTTTTTTATAATATAAATAATTAAATAAATTAATTTATTTCCGGATTCTTTTTGTAGATCATGGATGTGTTTTTTTATTTTTCTTTGTTTTTGTTTGAATATTTTTATTCCATCTGTTTCCGAATGGAGGAGCGTTTGCATTTTTGTTATTTTTAGATTATTTTTATGCAATCGATACTTTTTTATGGTCATGTGGTTATGTTAATATTTACAATTGGTAATTACAGATGGGCAACAAAATTAATGAGTAGTTCATGGTTGATATTTCACGTTAGGTATCTACTTAAATATTATATTCATATGTTTAACTATGTGTGTATGGTGGTTTTAAATGCAAGCACATATATATGTATGTAAGTATGTGTAACTGTTTGTTATATACGAAAAATAATTATATTGGCATTCAATGGCATCGAGGAAATGTTTGTAGCAAATGGACGAAAAAAATTCAAATGCAGAATTTTTGACATCACTGAACACTCATATTTTTTGCTAGTCCTCAACCGAACCTCATTTTTAACATCTGTTCCGAAAATTGTCCAAAAAGATAAAAGTTTACTACGATTCATAACTAAAATGTTAATATAGTTTTTTCCGAAGGCGATTTTCCGACTTCTAAACCTTCGTCGGCGAAATTTTCGACTCCGTATCTCTGTTTTGTTCTTCGCATATTTCAAATTATGCAAGACAGTAGCAATGTTTCGATTTCAATTATTTTATTTCAATAAATGTATATGAAATTCTCAAAAAATATTCAAATATTTTATTTATTGTTAAAAATCCGACCTTCGCAGCGATGGCCTTTACATAAACCATCTTCATGTTAGTGGTTGTTATTATTGTTTTTATGCACTTTAAATAATTAATGATGTAAATATTAATGGCGTAAATTAATTGATAGTATTTGAGTGTGTTGAACACCAAAGTGCGTAAAAAATGTGTAAAATAAATCATGCGATTTGTAGCGCCATAATTTATGTTAATGACAGTAAACATGAAATATATCCGCGAGAATACATGTGTAAATTCAGCACGTGGTTGTGATGCCTTACAAATTAATTTATGTTTGTTTGGCGTAAAATATGAAATGTTCTATTTTACAATGTTCTGTTTTGCCTGAAACTTATATCCAAAAATTGTATCTATTGTGCCTAAACGAATTTGCAATACGAAACTAGAATAAATTGAACAAAAAAAGATGGCAGGTATTGGTTGCAATGATCGATTTATTTTTGTAGGTTTTTCTAGTCGCTCTAGAGGCCCCAATTAGGACCCGAACATGATTTTTAAAATATCTACAGGAGTCTAACAATTCTGATATTGTCAATATTATTAAGAAATTTTGCATGTTCTGCGTGAACTTCAAGATTGACACCTATGGTTTAATTCCAAAAAAGGCTCTACTATGAATGCTGACTTCTTGTCCGGATCTACTTCCAGAAAATTATTATCCAAAATAAACAACTACTTCACAAGTTTCTTATTCTACCTATTAGAGTATTGTTTCATGTCATCAGACACACAATTCGAATATTCTTTAATTATTTATTATTATTCTTTGAGGATACGGGGACTGAGTTTAGGCTTAGAATCAAAGTGTGTCAGTTTCAGTTCAGATTTAGATGGATTCTGATCGACAGAAAAATTGCACATCCTACAAAATGAAGTCTAGATGAACGGTGTATATTTAGCTCTTTAATTTTCTATTAACGATGCACTCATGTCTGTTCGATCAATACGAAATACTGAGCTTGTAATTGATTCTACTTAGACTTACAGATCCCACGGTTAACAAGAGAATATTTTCAATATACCCAAATATAACTATATACTAATTTTCGTACCATTTAGTGCCTTTCATACTCTTGTAGTACATATTTCTAAAACTATTCCAAATTTCATGATTCGAATTTTATATGGTCACCCAAATCTTAATTTTACCAAATTTAGTACCTTTTAGTAGACATTAATAAAAATTCATAGAATTCATATTTTCCTGATCTCTTCATCCAAATATAATTATACCAATCTAGAACACATTAGTATGAATTCCCAAATCTTCTTACATAGCTCAATCATACACCCCAACATTAATGATAACTCCAAATTTCAGGAGTCCAGCTCTATCGGTTCACCCAAAATTCAAATTGTACCAAATTTAGTACCATTTAGTACCCATAAGGATGAATTTCCAAAATACACTCCACAGTAATCATATTCCATATCCAGATTGTATTATTTTTAGTACGATTTAGTACTTTTCATACACATAAGTAAAAAATTTCCAAATTCAAATTATACCACATTTGATACAGTTTAGTACCTTTCGTATACATGTGTACACGTTTTCAAAACCACCTCCTTATATCAACCCTACATCCCAACCTTGATTCGCATTCTAAATTTCAAGTTTTTAGCACTAAATTTTAGTACGTTTCTCATACTTCTCATATAGTTTAATTTTCCAAATAAATCTCTTTAGTACATCTATCCGGCAATCCATCTGATTTCAAATTCTTCATACGTAGTACTTTTTATGACATTTCGTGCCGTTCTAATACTAGTGTCCATAAACCCAGCCTTATATGACACCTTCGGACTAAAAGTGAGCCTCACCCAAACTTTCAAGATTCTAGACTCAGCCGTTACGTCTAAGCGTTGATGAATCGTTAAGTCATTTAGTAAGTCAGTATAGATTTGTGACCCATTTATTTTTAGTTAATGACATAGTGAATATATCAAATTATACCCCAAAGTGAATTATACTATTTATACAGGACGATATCGAATCATACAAAAAATATATTGGACTAAATATTGCAATAATATTATTAATATCAATCCAATCAATAAATTTAAGGCAGTTATTAAATTTGTCACTTTGCCAAATGTGACTTTAACTTAATTTGTCAACACTAAATTCCCACAAGTGATTATAGATTTCATTTCATTGAAATAATTGGAACAAGGTTCTCATTGTCATCAACATTTGACAATCTCTTCAACAGGTCAGCGTGGAAATAGTTCACTAAATGTTGCTGACCTTGAATACAGCCATTCTTGATTTTATGTGACAGTACTTTTTGTTTTCCTTTTGTCAATTCGCCAAGCCCATATTCGCGTGTCAGCTCATATATCATTTGCAGTCAAGCAATTAAATATATATATTAGTTTTTTGGGGTTTGCTTTGGTTTCACAAGTTTATATTTTCTCATTAGCATAAATAATGTAGTTTTATTTATGAATATGACAGATTGTATTTTTGTTTTGTTTTTGTTGTTATTTTTCATTATTCATTCTTAAATTAAAGCCGAAACCCTAACGTTGTGGTTGGCGCATTGTAAAAGAAAATATCTACGCTTTGGAATGTTCTCTAGAAATATTACACACACACACACACACACATGCATATGCTTGTGTGTACATTTTTGTGAAATTAATTCCATTTATGAATTTGCAATTTAATTTAAATTTCTATCTGTGGTATTTCAATTATCATTAGAAAGTATATTTCGAAATATTTTCGGAATAACAACAACATGTTTGTCATACAAAAGTTTTAGGGCATTAGTTATTAAAATCCTTACACTTGCACACGCACACCTACATACATACATACTTGCATTTTCATAACTATCCATAATTAATGTTGAATTTCGTTCGTATGATTTCAATTTTAATTTAGTTTTCGTGTTTCTTGATTGGTTGTTGGTTGGGTCGGTCGGTCGGTTGGTTGGTTGGTTGGTTTGTTTTCAATTGTCGTTCAGTTGTTTATTTGCAATGTCACAATGTTTGCCTAGAACTTACTTAGATTGTAATTATAAAAATGCATTCGAACAAATTCTTCGTGTTGTATTTTGTTGTTAGTTTTTGCAAACACACTTAAAACAAACAAATCTTAGATTAAATTTATACCGAAAGTATTTACAAAAGATATTCAACTAAAATGGTATGCGGCAATTTATTTAAATGTAATTAAATGCGAATGTCTGGAACAGGAGCTAAGGACGTTTTTGGAAATGTTATCAGACTGGATCTGTACACGAGTTGATAGTTGGAAGGCGGAAGTGGAAATGGCAATGGAAATAGATGGATACAATAATAAATATAAATATCTCCTGGAGAGAAGTATGGATGGAAGCATGGCATAAAACCAATCAATTTTCAATTAATTGAGTTATAACAAATTATTTTTTGTTTCAATATTTTATTAGGTTGAGTAAATCTATTGTGGACATGTGGTGATTTTTGACACTGCTTGAAGTTTACTAGAAATTTACATATATATTTATTATTTTAGCTTTGTTTGTATGTGTGTGTGAGACAGGGTTTTGCTAACTGTTTAAACAATAGATAAACACTAATTACAATATTTGCTAAATATACATAAATTTTAGTTAGTTTTGTACATACATGACTAGATTTTAATATTAAATCTTAACATTTGTAAATTTCACTTAAATAGGATTTAATTTACTAACACTGCATTCATCTAGAGATGGCTACACGAAAAAGTCTTAAGTAAGAAATATACGCCTGTAATGAAAAAAGGGTAGAAATGATGTTGTATTAATATTTATATATAAATATTTTACCATTACATTTAAGATAAGAAATGTTTATTGTATAAGTGCACAAAGTACACGACTAAAATTATTTGGAAATGTTTTTATACTGTGTTACCTTCATTTAGAATTGAATAACATACTGATTTTATTAACCTCTGTTATGGTATGGTCCTTAATTATAATTTAATATTTTAATATGCGATACGGTTTATTTCAAAACTAGACTAGTGCTTTTGACATTTTACGAGTAATTAACAGACCCTTGTTTTGCCACCTCTTTTTATGCATTAAGTGTTTGCTAGTCTTTTTGCTAGGAAAATTGTACATATCAGAACCTAACTTGTCGTGAAAACCCGACCTTTTGGATGACGTTAATTTTCCGTTGAAAAATGTGTCAAAAATCAGGGTAAATATTTCCCATATTTAATATATATATATATATTTAAGCACCACTTTCATATTGTTCGAGAAACTTTTTTTTTGCACAATACTCCTTGCGAAGTCTTTAAAGTTGTATAACTTTATTTTTATTTTCAACGCTGCCTTCCACCGACTTACGGGTGTTTCGATTTCTAACGAAGCATATTCTGACTTTTAAAATTTCTACATTCCTTTTATAACCTGTTGTTATTGTTTATAAATTTTTGTCGTACTCCGTGTTTTTTATATATTATTTTTTTGTGTTTACTGAACCAATTTTGAATATTAAAAGTGTTAACAGTGCTTAGAATTTATTTCTGTTTTGTCGGTGATAATTGGTCTGATGGCTTGTTTGTGTTAAACAATAAAAATTAATTTATTTCCTACATTCCTTTAGTTGCTTGTTGTAACATTTGTATACCCTCCACCATAGTATGGAGCAGGGACGTACGCAGGGGGGCGGCCCGGGGGGCCCGGGCCCCCCCCCCCAATTGATTTTTTTTCACAGTAAATTTATGTTTGCAACAGCGAATTTTTTCATTTTGTACTACCGGGCCCCCCCCGAAATGAAATCCTGTGTACGTTGCTGGTATGGAGGGTATATTAATTTTGTCATTCCGTGTGTAACTCATCGAAATATTCATTTCCGACCCTTTAAAGTAAATATATTCTTGATCAGGGTAAAATTCTAAGACGATCTTGCCATGTCGGCCCTCTGTCTCTTGTAATCACGCTATCTTCAGAAGGAATTGAGGTAGGGTGGTGAAATTTTGCATAGGTTTATCTTTTGTCTGCAGGAACGTCAAGTTCGAAGATGGGATATATCGGTCCACGTTTAGGCATAGCTCCTACATAACAGTACCCCCCAATTTTCAGTATTTTTGGGTTCTTGAGCGCGTTTTTTCAACCGAATACACTGAAATTTGGTATATTGGGTTCTTGTTGGGCGCTAAATGTCTCCACAAAAAATTATAAATGTAGGTCCACTTTTTCTGGTAGCACCCATATAATCCTACCTCCTAATTTTCAGTATTTTGGGGGTTTTGATCGTATTTTTCCACCGAATTGGCTGTAATTTAGTATTTTGAGTTCTTAATAGGTACCAAATCTCTCCACAAAAAATTATAAATATAGGTCCATTTTTTCGGATAGCCCCATGGGGTTCTTAAGCGCGTTTTTCAACCGAATTCGCAATTTGGTATATTGTAGTCGTATATGGTAGCAAATCTCCCTACCAAAAATTTTTAATATTCGCCCCCGGGTCGTCCCCTTATAACCCCATTTTATACCGTCCCCCATAGTATGGAGGGTATATTAGTTTTGTTTTTCCGTTTTATTTTTCCGCATCGAAATAATCATTTCCGACCCAATAAAGTATATATATTCTTGATCAGCGTAAAATTCTATGACGATCTAAGCATGTCCGTCTGTCTGTTGTAATCACTCTAGCTTCGAAACGAATTGAGATAGAACGCCAAAATTTTGCACAGAGTCTTTTGTCTGCAGGCAGGTCACGTTCGAAGTTGGGCTATATCGGTCCACGTTTAGGCATACCTCCCATATAAGGGTACCCCCAAATTTTCAGTATTTTGGGGTTCTTGAGCGCGTTTTTCAACCAAATTCACTGAAATTTGGTAAAATGGGCTCTTTTTGGATACCAAATTTCTCAACTAAAAATTATAACTTTAGGTCAACTTTTTCTGGTAGCTCCCATATAACGGTACCTCCCAATTTTCAGTTTTGGGGGGTTTTGACCGCATTTTTTCACCGAATTGGCTGTAATTTAGTACTTTGAGTTCTTATTGGGCATCAAATCTCCACAAAAGATTATAAATATAGGTCCATTTTTTCGGGTAGCCCTCATATAAGTGTGTCCCCAATTTTCGATATTTTGGGGTTCTTGAGCGCGTTTTTCAATCGAATTTGCTGCAATTTGGTACTTTGCGTTCTTATTGCGTAGCAAATCTCTCCACAAGAATCTATGAGTATAGGTCCATTTTTTTAGATAGACCCATATAAGGGTACCCCCAATTTTCGATATTTTGGGGTTCTTGAGCGCGTTTTTCAATCGAATTTGCTGCAATTTGGTACTTTGTAGTCGTATCTGGTAACAAATCTCCCTACCAAAAATTTGTAATATTCGCCCCCTTTTTGGGGTAGTCCCCATATAACCCCATTTTTATACCCTTCACCACACTGTGGTACAAGGTGTTATGTCTTTGTGCATATGTTTGTAACAGGTAAAAGGAAACGAGATAGACACATAGAATCACTTTCTGAGTCGATTTATGCATGTCCGTCCGTCTGTAGATGTTAAATTGTAAACAAAGTACAGGTCGCATTTATGATCCGATTTCGATGAAATTTGGCACAAGTCACTTATTTGGCCCAAGGCCGAACCCTATTGAAATTGAGAAAAATCGGTTCAGATTTAGATATAGCTCCCATATATATTTTCGTCCGATTTAAGGTAAATGGTGTACCAAAGCCCCTATATATATTTCGATTTGCACGAAATTTGACATAGCGTGCTGAATTAAGTCTAGAATGATGTGAGCAAAGTTTCATGAAAATCGGTTCAGATTTATATAGCTCCCATATATAGTTTTGTCCGATTTAAGGTAAATGGTGCACCAAAGTCCCTATATATCATTCGATTTGCACGAAATTTGGCATTAGGTATTGAATTGGGCCAAGAATGATGTGTGTTAATTTTCATGCAAATCGCTTCAGATTTAGACATAGCTCCTATATATTTTTTCTTCCGATTTTATGTAAATTGTCCATTAAAAACCCAAACCGATTGCCACGCAATTGTGTACAATGAACTGTAGTTAATATATGTTAACAAGGACAAACTTTCAGTACGTTGCAACGTACTGAAGTTAATAAAAAAACCAGCATGTGGAAAGTTTTGTTGAAATCGGCTCAAATTTGAATGGAGCTACCATATATATTTTCTCCCGATTTTAAGTAAATGATGCTCCAAGAACTCAAAAATGCGGCCGATATGCACATACTGAAATTAGTATAACCTAACCTGTGACAAGTTTCGATGAAATCGGTTTAGATTTCCATAAAGCTTTTGTATATATTTTCCTCCTCATGTTTATCAGATATTTATCCAAATAATCAACGGGTGTCCGATTGATATTTGCTTTAAATTGATTTTCACAATTTTGTGCCCTTGCTAGAACCAACTCTTTATCTGACTAAATTAAAAATTTATTATAGGTTGCAGAATGACATGTTTATGCATCCTATTTCATTTTATTGGTCCTTAAAAAATGCGACGTCTGTTAGGATTCATCTGTTGAATATTCCCATATAGTCGGCCCCGTCCGACTTTACTCCTTTCCTTACTGGTTTCATATTAAAATAGTTATCTGATTTGTTCCGCGTTTTGAGTTTGGTTCTAAGACTCTGTTGTAGTCATTTCACCTGCGGAGGATAGCGAGGTAAAAAATTAGACCTAGTCTCTGTGTGGAATTTCCAGAAGGAGTGGACAGATTTTCCCCATCTTCGAATTTGAACTAAGTTTGGAGAAATAATAAGATGGGCAAAGTTTGGATGAAATCTAAATTTTCTGAAACGGATTTGGTCCAAAGAATCATAGGTTCTAGAAATGTTGGTATAGGTACACTTTTTGGTATGTTCCCTATATTTTTATTTCAAGTACAGCTCAGCATATCTATGGTGGAGGGTATCCAAAGTTCGGCCCGGCCGGACTTAACGCTTTTTCACTTGTTATTGTTTGTTTTTCTTGATTTATAATCAACATTTAGCAGCAATAAACTAATAAAACAAATTTCCGAAAGCTTAATTATTTTGTTTGTAAATTGGACAACTGTAAGAGTCTGTCTGATTGTGAATTTATAATAGACACATTTTATAATACTCTAAATACATTTATTTCAGAATGAGTTCCAACTGTTAGAATTAGAAATATCCGTGGATTTTGCGTGAGTTATCAAGTTAAAAATTTTAAAGACAAACTTTTTTCGAAAATATAAAAAGTCTGGGTCATCTATAGACTACGCTAATTATTCTGTTGCTAGGACCAAATATACCATATATACCTCAACAACATCACATATAATTTTAAAACTAATCCGAAGTCATTTTATAAGTTTGTTAACATCAAAATAAAAGTCTCCTCAAACCCCACAATTTTGAAATGCGACAATAAGGATTTCGTAAAAACCAGAAAATAGCAGAATGTTTTGCAATTTTTTTCGCCTCTACTTATTCATATGCAGTCTGTCCAAATATAATTTCATATCCTTATGAACTATCCAAAATAGATCAAATATGTATGCCTTTAGTACAAAGTCAAGATGTTAAATGTCCAGGTCCAGATGGTATACATAGCTTTATTGTCAATTATTGTTCTGACAGTTTGGCAACGCCAAAATTAAATTTTTGTTATTTTCCTACTATTTGGAATAAATATTGTAGTCTATCAAACGTCTCCAACTATAGAGGAATTGCAAAATTAAATTTCGCCCAAAATTCCATCCATTTTATGTCCATATCAACATGGATTTTGTAGTGGCCTTTCAACTATAACAAATCTTATACAGTTTACTTCAATTGTAATAAAAGGGATTTGCTCAGCGAAATAAAATTGATACCATTTATACAGATTTTAGTAAATCTCTTCATAGGGTTAACTATGAACTCTTATTATATGAATTACATTCAGTATAAACTTAGTTAATTGGATATTGTCTTACTTACAAGATATATCACAGCTAGTTTTGTTTGAAGAACATTTCTCGAAATCGATTAACGTGGATCTTGATATTGTAATGGATCCAAGGTTAAACTTTAACAATAATGTTATTTCTATGGTAAATAAAGCCTATGGTGTATTCGGTTTTATAAAACGGTGGGCCAAAGAATTCTCGGATCCTTTTATAACAAAACAACTATACACGTCTCTTGATAGACCTATAGAGGAATATGGCAATATATTCCGATAAAATCGAATCAGTGCAGAAACAATTTCTAGTTTTTGCATTGAGAGGTTAACATTGGAATAGTGATTTTGTCTTGTCTTCTTACATTAGCAGGTTTAATTTAATTCGATTACCTACATTAAAAAGTAGACGTATTATGTTGAACATAATAATGGTACTAAAAATATTTAATGGGAATATACCCTCAGATTTCCTCATTACATCTATTACAATAAATGTTCCTTTTCGATCTAGTAGATATTATCAACTATTATATGTAGATTTTCATCGTACAAATTATTCTATGGAAAATGCACTCACTAAAATGTGTACTGATTTTAATTCTGTATATTCTTATGTAGATTTTTGCAAGAATGTAGAACTAATTTAATTGTATTTCTAAATTAGTAGTTTAACTTAATAATAAACTGGCTGTTAGTAGATTGCGTAGCTGGTTTCCTATTCCCTCTTCATATTCCATCATGATGGAGATTATGGTGCCTATACCATCGCTACGAAAAGGGAGGTCGCCGCCTCGGTAGGTAGGGGTTGGAAAAATGCGAATAAAACCCAACAACATATTTAAATATCCTTTTTCGTTTCTTCAAACAAAAAGACAGAAGGCAAAATTAAATTTTAATCATAATCATAAAAATCCAATAATGTTGAAAAGTTTCACATCTTCAAAATCGAAACTATAGGCATATCCCAAATGGAATGACATATTACGATTAAGGCTACCAAATATTGCCAAATGTGTAGTATAACACAAAAACTTATGGATATATTATAAAAATTTCACTATAACATTGATTAACTCCGTGTCACAGTTAATAAATGTTGCAATTACAACTTACCGCATTCCTAGTGTATTCACCAAAACACATGGTGCCACAACGTACATAAAAATGGCAGCGATACGATCGGCAGATGATGTTTTTCTTCTCGATATAGCAGCCATATTATCACCTACAAATATAATAGGATATTGAATGTAATTAAATATATTATTACTATTTTAAGTAAAATTCTGATAAGCAGAATTTTATTTTTTTTTTAATTTAATGTGACACAGTATAGATGGAACTTTTGATAAAAACATGGAAAATTCATCTTACCTTTTGACACAAATACATATATACTGGCTGGTTCTGTGTTGCTCGCAGAGCATGTGTAATTCCCGGAATCAGATATTTGTGGTTCCCTTATTATTAAACGACTTTGAGTACGCGGACCCGGTGTCGTTTCTATTGAAATATCCCGCCTGGAATCATAGTAGTTAATTAATCTCTCGTTCTTTTGCCAAAACACATACTGCGGAGGTGTTGGACTCTGAAAGAAATATAGTTTATAAATAAATTATGATAAAACAAGATACAAGTTTGTTATATTGATTTAATAGAAAAAATGAAATACATTATTCAATATTCCGTTTGAATCGTAGTAAAACTGATTGTGAAATTTACAATTTCTCTTTGCACGACTACCCTTTTTATGGCGGGAATGATTTTTTTTATACAATAAGTTTATTTTTGCAGCAGAGTAATTGGTATATAAAGCGGACTTCCCGGTAGACTTTCGTTGATGTTTTTTTTGTATCGAATGAGAATATATACGGGATTTTTTTTTCAAATAAAAATGTGCTACATGAAGAACATGTCCACAGGTTCCCATGGGTAGCATTAGGAGAATTCATACCGTATACGTCAACATTGTCAACAACGTTACATATTACAGCAAGAATAGAATGCAAACATGATTCGTGGGATGTAATTAATTCTTTAAGCGTCATTCTAACAATTTCGTGTTTTTATGTTTATCTGATAACAAATAAATATGTTCAAAGGGGATAATTATATGTATAATAATCATGACACAATTATACAAGTTTATCAACAAAGAAAAAATACACCTCTACCTTGTGGGCTAACAAATGCAGCAAGTCGTTCTGTTCATTTAACATATTTTTTACTTTTTACCAAAAACGCGAAAATTGAATGGAACGTCAGGTTTTCATTTCTAAATCGAGTCAGGAATGTGATTTAGACATTGATGCATCCACAAATCATAAATTTCTTCTTACCAATGTTGTAAAATTCATCTTTAAACATATGGATTTTAGAATATATATATATATATTTGTATTTTTGAAAACATTACATACACATTCACACTTTTTGTATATGTAGGATTTTTTTATGTAGGATTTTTTTATTCTTAGAACTCATTCCTGAAGTGCAAATAAATAAATACGGTATAAAGCAAAGAAGGGTTTAATGTAATCGTATATTGTTTTTTATTTTTATAATTAAAATCTTTACCAAGAGCAATTATTATTCAATATGTTTTTTTTCTTGTAGACTTGCAAGAATTGTTGATTCACAAACAAAGCTGTAGTCTTTTCTTAGAAAATCTCTACCTTAAATACTAATAAAATCTTTTCACTTTTGCTTACTCGTGTATATTAAAAATACTCATACATAATTCTGTTTTCTTTTTTTTCTTCATAAGTATTTATTTTAGATAATTAAACAAAACAACAAAAACTATGAGAAACTCAAATTGAATGCAATTTCCATATGAAAGAGAACAATCAATTTGCATAATAAGTTTTGCTCTTGGCCCAAACAAAGAATAAAAAGCGAACGGATGGAAACAGAAGTAGTTGCCAGAACCCCAACCAGCAACATCGGATATAATAAAATAATAATAACAGAGTATATATTTTAACCCATTTCTGTCTATACCGCCACTAAGCAAGACTCGTATCTCAACGATTCAACCGTTCTACGCTGGCAGATTGGATGGAGAGAAAGTGGTATGAGAAATATTTGCCAGGTTGGTAGTATAATGAAAAAAAAAATAAACAAAATTGAAGGGGTAAGAGAGGAATATAAGGCGTTACGTTTTTTACTTAGAATTCTGCAAACTTGTACCAATGTTGAAGTAAAATATTGCGGATTCGCAAATCTCACAAACGTACCCTCTTTGATTTTCATGCATAACAATGAGTAAAATGGTAAAACAATGACAGAAGAAACATCCAACAACAACAAAATACCAAATAAATAATAAAAGGAATATGAATCTCAAACTACAGAGGGACGATGAGACCTCGTACCCTCGTATACCAGAGAACGTCCTTTGCATAGTTGTTGACTTCATCAAAGGAAAAAACACTCACAATCATTCACAAAGTTATTACGATAAGCAAAACAAGTTTTATGACATCAGTCCATTGTAAAAGTTGTTCTTTATAAGAGAATCAGATTCACATACATATCTGTAAGAATGATTTCAAACGTTTGCAAAGTACCACAAACTGACACACAATGGAATAATTCAAGGATCAATGCAGCGACTTAAAACTATTTGATTGCACAGCGCGTGTCATTTATGACAAAAATATTTTTGGTTTATTATATTTTTCGAAAAAAAAACGAACGAATAAATAATAGATAAAACAGGTTCCGAAAAAGAGAAAAATCGTTGATAACAAAAAATGATATACATTTTTGAATTCAGGAAGGGGTTCGATCATTTGGCGAGACTCTGAACATATTCACGTAACACTTCACATTTTTGGCCATAAAATAAACTGTTCTACTAGGATTTTAAAATACATGAAGCCCTAAATGTATTTCAAGCGAGAAACCGTTCGGTCCCTGAACTTAAGTTGAACAATGACATTCTAATACTCTAGTTATTTCGTTGGCAGATATGTATCTAATTCCCTGCTCTACATTATATTTCAGAGAGCGAAATTGAGAACTTTGTCAGGGCCTAGCCAAGATTGGTTTGACTCTGCAGGCCGTTGTCCAAAATAAAGTCAACTACAGTTATTATGAACAGTAAATTTGTTAAAAGAGAAAAAATCTGCAAACTTGTTCATTACTGATTAGAATGAATCAAGGGGTCGGTACTACATTGCATCATTTATATCCTCCACAATAAGGTGGAATGCATATATTCAATTTGTCATTCCATTTGCAACACCTCGAAATAATTGTGGGCATATTCAAAATAAGTAGGATTGGCAGTTCATTTGGGGAATCATGATAGAGATCGCAATATTTAATTTAGAGCTTTGAATTATTGCACTGACATTGCTATTACTCCTGGGATTTTTGGTATTGCAAATTGGGCATGTCGCTCAAAGCTTTGGTAGAGCTCTCGTCAATTGGAACCAAAAAGCTGTAATTTTATATTTCAGGTTTTTAGTAAAGAAAATACATCTCCTCAGAATATGTATAACATAGGAGATCCCGCATAGTTTTTGCTATATTAAAGTTCCCATCCTAGTTTTCCAACCTTAGTGCCTGAAATTTGGTATTTAATTTTCATAGGGTATAAATGTAAAGGTAATTGATATAAATGTCCAGACTTTTTAAAGTAATTATGAATGTACACCACATGGGGGAGGGCATAAAAAGTCCGGTCGGGTCGAATTTCGTCACGTCTTTCATTAAAATATTGACAATTAAAAAAATATATCACCAATAAAAATATATATAACATTGATTCTCACTTACCTTTTCAATTATGCAAACTAAATTGATTGTTGATCCCATGTCGACATGTAATTCGCCAGAACCTAAAATAAATGCTTCTGGCACAACCACTTGAAGGTTAACAAAATGCGAAATAATGCCAGTGGGTGTTGAAACCTGCAAATTAATGAGAAGATAATATTTCAATTAACAGATATGTTTCTCCAGTTGTGCGAGATCTGTTTGATTTAATTAGTTTTTACATTATTATATTAATCGACACATTAAAACATTAATGTGGTTATTCCATTTTTTACATAATTATAACAATTTTCTGTGGAATATTTGAAGTACTCTGCATACTCAGAGGTTTTTTTGTTTTTTAAATTAGATCCATAACCCAATGATACTGTAGAGGAGCATGGATAAGTTAAACTAAAGTATTGTTAAACAAGTGAAAAAGCGTTAAGTTCGGCTGGTCCGAACTTTGGATACCCTCCACCATAGATATACTGACAGGTACTTGAAATGAAAATATAGGGAAAATACCAAAATGTGGACTCATACCGACTTTTCTACAAACCGATTATGTAAACCATGATACAAATTTCAGAAATTTTTAATGGATAATTATATCCTCAGCCTTATGGCTAATGAGGGTGTATACATTTTGACATGGTGAAAATTAGCCTCATCGAAATATTGGTTCTAGACCCCATGTTTCTTTGGACCAAATTAGTTTCAGAAAATTTTGATTTCATGCAACGCATTTGGTAGAAAAACGCGCTCAAGAACCCCAAAATTGGGGGTACCCTTATATGGGGGCTATCCGAAAAAATTAACCTATATTCATAATTTTTTGTGGAGAGATTTGGTACCCAATAAGAACTCAAGATACTAAATTACAGCCAATTCGGTAGAAAATGCGATCAAAACCCCCAAAATACTGAAAATTAAGAGGCACCGTTATATGGGGGCTACCAGAAAAAATTGACCTATATTCATAATTTTTTGTGGAGACATTCAGTACCCAATAGGAACCCATTGTACTAAATTGCAGCGAATTCGGATGAAAAACGCGCTCAAGAACCGCAAATGCCTAAACGTCTTCGAACTTGACCTGCCTGCAGACAAAAGACAACCCTATGCGAAATTTCAGCACCCTATCTCAATTCCTTCAGAAGATAGCGTGACTACAACAGACGGACGGACGAACATGGCTAGATCGTCTTAGAATTTTACCCTGATCAAGAATATATTTACTTTAAAGGGTCGGAAATGAATATTTCGATGAGTTACAAACGGAATGACAAAATTAATATACCCTCCATACTATGGTGGAGGGTATAAAAAAGATATTTGAACAATGTATATTCTTTCATTTCCGATTATTTCAGTTCATGTCACAACTAGAAACAATTTCCTCTTAATGACTGTACTTGGAATTCATTTGCAAATTGGAAATGCAAACAAGTTTAGAAAAGAAAAAAGGAAACTATCAGATCTGTCATTGTGTTGATACGAAAATGCTGTATATCCGCAAATTACTCTAAATTCCCTTTAAATAAATTGTTTTTGCTCGATTCTCTTTAGTTTCTACTACAAAAGGCCAGTGTATTTGTGCACACAAACTCTTATCCATTGTAAATTTATTTATTTACTTTTTTGTGCAATACCAAGTGGTCTTGACCTTTTGTACTAACCTACACACATTCGAACATGTGTGTGGTAGGCAATGCTGCCAAAGACGAACACGCACATGACAGTTTATCTTCGAACAGAGAAGACGAAACTATTTCATAAAAGTTTTTAAAGTTAGAATAGTATGACCACAACCCAAGGTAATGTGTATATATATGTTTATATCATTGCTGTGTTCCCTCATTGCTAGTATTGGTTTAAACCATTCTCAATTGATATGCAAATCAATGCGATGAATTACTACTTATCCTTTTTGATGATTTTTATGTTTTTTCTTCATTAACAGGGTATCCCAGACCTATCTCTATTTTATAAGCGACACGTATAAAATAAAGTACTTTATATGGAATAAATATGGCACTTCAAAATATACACCCTATATACATAAGTACACACGGAGTTTTGTAATGTCATCTATTTTCCTCCGAAACGAAACATAGAAGATAATTTCCCTCGGGTTCAAAATATTGTCGACAAGTATATAAACAACCAGGATTGAGGTTTATTAAAAAAACCTAGTTTTGATAAATAAAACAAGTTTAAACTCACCTGACACTCGTACATGCCGTGATCTCGTCGCTGCACAAACTTTATCTGCAGTGTCCACATATTTGATCCCGGCGTATGCAGAATAGCAAAGCGTTCATCGTTTGTGTACAACTGAGCACCCGACGACAGTATATGCCAATCTCGACGACGAATCCAGGATATCTGATTCTAAAGTGTCATTCCAAAAGAACAGGGATATACAAAAGATGGCAATATTAACTTGAACTTTTAGGATAGACACATACAGACACACACACAACACAATGCAACCAAATACAAGAACATAACATATGAAAGTGTGAGAAGAATTTATGGCATATTTAACCAGAGTTTATGTGGTTCATTTTGAAACGTAGTTGAGATAACACGTGTCTTCTATAAAATTTGTATGTGTACAACACGCCCCTTTTGCTTTATATTAGGAAAGTTTATATGAATATATATAATTGTCTGATTGCAATATTTTAATTTCATTTTGTTTATTGCACATGTATTTCAAGGCGATCGACGCCACTAATGAACAGAATTAAAATATACATCATACAGAACTAATTTTACCGTAAAAGGTGAAACTACTCCACGTAGCATAAATAATATTTTTTGGAAATATAATTAAGCAAAATTATATTTATATACAAGATCATTAATTGCAGAGTAGACTACAATTAAAATTTCGAAAACCAGCAATGTTGGAAAAATATAAATTTTTTTCCATACGATGGCTATGCAATGCAAACTTTAATATTTTTTTAATTTTGGTAGAGCTGACGAATTTTTATGTTTCCGATTGTCGAAAATTTCTAAATACCAAAAAAATCATATACTAGTATAAAATGTAGTAAACGGGGTTTTCGAAGTATGTATTACATGTTGGAAATGTATGTCAATGTTTCTGACGGACCATCTCTGCATGGGATATATATATATATATATAACGTTCTTAGCCTTGGTCATTATGGTACTTATAAAGCATGATTCATGGCGTTCTATTTCCGTTCTAGATTCGCTATTCCAATTTAATATGCAGTCAGATTCTTTGAAATTTGAAACGAACTTTAGCAGTTTTACCCTATCCTAACCGTGTATTCCAGATTAGATCAAAATTAACAAATAATTTTACAATAAACTTTAAATATATTCGTACATACATACAACATGTACGTAGATAGATATTATTTTTCGCCATGAAACCACATCACAAACTCAAATGAGAAACAAAAACAACTGTAATCAAAAATATAAAATTTTAGTTTACAACGGGAAAAAAGCGACAAAAATAACAATACCACTTAAATGACAAATAAATGATGCCATAGAGGAGAATACAGTGACAAACATGAAAGACTAAAACATATATATATGTTCCACCTAACTGGAAATTACAAAATTCTTTTAAAATTTCATTAAAAAAATTATATATATATATGAAAAATTTTTTTGCGAGCACATTTATGATTTTTGGTACATAGGTTAAGAAAAATATGCTGATTCGAAATCTGTTCGCGTTCACAAATTCGGATGCTGCGCACAAAAGTTATAGCGGTTTTAAATCTTGTATTTCAAATATAAATTAAATGGATTCCTATTCGTTGTAATTCGCGAATTTCTTCACAAATGCTTAAACACCATTGTTTTCTTTGCATACTAGTCAAATCACACTGAAATACGGTTTAATAGTCGCGAAAAAACAAATAGAAACATGAAGATATCGGAAAATTAAAATAATTAAATTTTGAATTAAAACAATTTTTTTTTTAATTTTCGATTTTTTTAGTATGGTTAAGAGGATACGGTTTTGCCTTAATCTTCTAAAATATACGACGCTTTCTTCTGCAAATTCTTTTAGATGGTTGTTAAATATCGGTAGATTCATCTGATACGAGTTTCGACGTCATTAATGGCCAAATATATTGCACTTACAATACATAAAAATTATCAATATTGAAAAGCTTGCAATTCGCGAATTAGTTGAAATCAGTTGATGCGCATGCGATTTTCGTATAAACCGAATCAATGTCTTTCAATAATTATGAATTTTTCGATGTTTAATATAGCGGTCAAAGTGTGCCACTCGATGCACTTTACTATGCAAAAACCCTAAAAATGGCTAAAAATCACGCAACGTGCATACGATTTTTATGCGCATCCGATTTCAGTAATCTCCTATGAAAATACACAAAAGGACACCTATTTTAAAAAGATCGGTTAAGAACCGCGGATGTGCCTCCACAATCAATTTTGGATAAAGTACGCATATTATTCGCGTATCGATGAATTTTTGACCTATTTCCACACAGATTCGCGAATTTGACAATACAAGCATAAATGCATGTAAAATTAATTCGAAGAAAACCGCGATTATTTACGCGAATTTGTCAAAATAAGTTTTTGCAGTTTTTCCCACATTCAAGGTACCTGTATCCGCCGTTTTATTGGGCGGAATTGAACATGAATGGGCTCATTAGATCCGGCACGTAAAAAAACCAAAATCACGCGGGGTTCCACGGAATTTGAATGGAGTTTGTTAATTTTAGACTCAAAAAATATGTTTTTTATAAAAATTTACGCACCAAATTTTCGTCTTTGGAACCCAATTGCAAATAAGCTACAGTGAGCACATTCATGAGATATACACTAAACGAAGCAGAATCACGAGTTCTACAATCCTATAATTAGTTTATTCTATTATCTGGATGCGCATCCTAATTATAAGAAAAATTAAAAAAACACGGAAAATCCGGCTTCAAAATGTCAGCATCCATTTTGGGTGGATGCAGTGATTACATCGAAAAATCATACATTAGAACCATATTGTCCATGGGGTATTCTGCAACTTAGTCACTGATCACATGTGCGTGCGTTGTGTAGTTTAGCCACAAATCAGGAAGGAACACAAAAAAACTCGTTGGCTTCAACACATTTTCACCCATTTTTTTACATTACCACCATCACAGCTTCCACGCAACTTATTATTTATTACCAATATTTTAAGATTTTGACAAGAACACTTCATTTTATAGAATTGAATTTTAATTATATGCAATATGTTCATATTTCGCGAGTTATAACCTTGCAAACCCCAGCTTCAAGGAATTTAAAAGATTTTTGTAATTTCCCATATATATATATATATATCACACAAAAACATTCGAATCGCTAAAAGAAGAAACAAAACTAAATAAATCCATGACAAAAGTTATGCAACGCTTGGCTGGTTGTGTTGGCAGAACCAAGAGTTTGTTTCACAAATAAAATTTAATGAAATTTAGTTGTGAATTTCTTTTGCATATTTGATTTGTAAAATGGCCGAGCAATAGGAATAAAAAACGCACGGCATATTTATTTGTATTCAAACCATAACCCATTTAGACAATTGAAATTAATAAACTGTAAATAGAGGCATTACCATTAATTAAATTTGTTTCAATCTTAGATGGTCCGACTATAACAGAAATGTGTGAAGTTTTTTTTTTTTTTTAAACACGAATATCAATGAAAAAATTTAATTTGCTTACGATGCCTTTTGGTTAGGATATCAAAGCGGTTCTGTGTCGGCAATCAGAGCAAAGCTACCTATTACAGGTTATAATATTTACAGAAGCTACAGTGATGAGGACTTTATGTGCTTAAAACTGTCTGTCACTTGTACTAGGCACGGACTCTTAAACTTGAGGTGAAAGTATCACAGACAAATTGCAAATAACGCTGTCATAGTTGTCAATATTTTTGAAACCTTTAATATGATTTCACAAAAAAATGAATGACATTTTCATCGAAATGTTATGGATTAAAATCATGAATTCTAAGATTAATTATAGTGACTCCGTATATATCAAAAATCGTATTTTTTATTTTTCTGGGTTATGACGAATATTTGATAAAAATTAGGAAATCCTATAAACATGCTTTGGTTTTAGTCCTGCAATTTGAATTGTAAACATAAAAAAAGTAACCTCTTTAAAATACCCCTTCAACGGCCATTGTAATCAAGGACTTAACATAACAGTTAGTTTAGTTTTCTTTTGTCAATATTTCTTCTTCCGACGTTTCGTACAATTTTTGTGTGATTTCCATTTTTGTTTCGGTTTTGCTTTTGACAGTAACATTACATAATACTTACTTCGCTGTCTTCGAACATTGGACTGTCGCTGGAATCTAAATTGTTGCTATCGAATCTTGAATCGGGATTTATACCTCCTCGCATCCATAATTTCTTCCAATCGCTATCGGTAAGTATTGACTTTTGATCTGTAATTGAAAATAAGACAAGCAGAAAAGTGGTTCGTTATGAAAGGTTGACAGTAACATTCGCCATTATTATCATAACAATAATTATGTTTGCCACGGATGCCAAAGGATGAAGTAAATTGTAATGTCAATTCAAATTCCCATTGAAGGTCATTTCCATAGAAAACGACAGTTTATTTTCTTTGTACATTGCATCATTAAATTGTATAATGCGGATATAAATATTTTCGGAGACAAAAAAATAAGAAAAAAGAAAAATAAAAGCACGGAGAGAGCTCAAGGCAACATTGAAATTTCGTTTGTAACATAATGAGTATGTATGTGTGAATGCAGCTGTCTTAAGTGGAATTCCATACGTTTTTAAGAACCGACAAAGGTTATTTCAAAAGAATTTAAAATCCATTATTGATGTATGTATTCCATTTACAAATTTAATATAACATTTCATGGAATATAAAAAAATATATATTTGTCATATTTTTAATGTGAAATGAAACCATTCATAATGTTAAATGAAGATTTATATAAATAGTAGTAATTTGAAGAAACCCAAAGTTCCAGAATGCAATGATTTCTGTTATTTTAAACCATGCGACCAATAGCGGAGCAGTATAGTCGGACGGGGCCGACCATACGAAACCCTACACAACTACCATGAACTCTAACTTTCTGAGGATATTTATTCCGAGTCTGAGTAATATTTCCTGATATTTGCCCCCTCTTGCCCGATTAGAGGTCAACAACACCTCTTCCTTACTTTTTCGAATATTCAGTACAGTCCTTCTAATTACTTGTCCAGATTAGCTTCACGGTGGGTTGTGTTGCGATTTTCGGATTATACTCGACTCGAAAACACACAAAAAATTAAGTTTTCGGTCCATTTCATCCCAATATTATTATCTGATCATCACCGAAAATTATAGACGTTATCCTTGACCACACCTGGACCCTCGTGGAAAATTTCAAAGCGTTCCGCGCTATATTTCCGCCTCTAGTGTGGTAATGGGTTACTAAATAGTATCTGAATACGTAAGCACCTGTAAATATTTGACTGTAACTCCCACATCCGAGTAGATACATCACTATATTTGGTATCAAGTTAATATGCTATCAACTCCTCGGCTCTAAATCCTCCAGAAGTAAATATGCCATAGAATAAAAATTTTGTCATTTTTCACACAAAAGTCAGGGTCCATTTGACCCGCTAAATATTGACCGATTTTTATCAAAACATGCATGCTTATTCAGCCCCTTCTCCATGCAAAAATTCGCGGTGTTTGGGCCATAATTGCGGCCTCTGGAGCGACCAGAAAAACCGACAAAAATAATGTTTTTGGTCCATTTCATCCCTTAAATATTAATCGATCTTTTCCAAAAACAATAGGGGTCTTCATGCAAAATTTCGTGAAGATTGGTCCATAACTGTGGCCTGTATCGTGTTTACAAATTATAATTGACCTACACAACTATGTTGTCAAACATTTGGGGCTGCACCGACCATGCGACACACATAGGTGTATTATAGCTTTGTGCAGCCCCAAAAGTTTGTAACGCCGCGAAATATTGGTCCTAGACCCACCTTTAAGTATACCGATGGTCATATCTCGACTAGCTGAGTCGATCTTTACATGTGTGTCCGTCCGTCTGTCCGTCTGTCCATTATAATTTATAAACACGATACAGGCCACAGTTATGGAGCAATTTTCACGAAATTTTGCATGTAGGATGGGTTCTGGCCAATGAAGACCCGTATTGTTTTTGGGAAAGATCGGTTAATATTTAGGGGATGGCATGGACCAAATACTAATTTTTTTTTTTCGGTTTTTCTGGTCTCTCCAGAGGCCGTAATAATGGCCCGAACATCGTGAAATTTTGCATGGAGAAGGGAATCGGGCCAAAGAATAAGCATGAATGTTTTGATAAAGATCGGTCAATATTTAGCGGGTCAAATGGACCCTGACTTTTGTGTGAAAAAGTACAACATTTGTATTATATAGCATATATATTTACCACTGAAGGACATAGACCCGAGAAGTTGATATTATATCCAAGAGGAGTGATTGACCTTTAAATTAAGACCAATTATATTGTTGTATGTGCTCGGATGTGGGAGTTACAAATAAATATTTACAGGTATCTTCGGATTCGTATATTATTTAGTAACCCATTATCACTCTAGAGAGCGGAACTATACAATGATCGCTTTGAAATGTTCCATGAGGTTCCGGGTATGGTCAAGAACAACGCCTATCATTTTCGGTGATGATCTGATAATAATTTTGGAATGAAGTGGACCGAAAACATAATTTTTTGTGTTATTTTCGAGTCGATCTAAAATGAAAGCCGAACATCACAATGAAAGCCGAACATCACAATGCAACCCACGGTGAAGGGAATCTGGACAATAACTGTATTGAATACTCGTAATATTCGGAAAATATGTCAGTTTGAGGAAGAGGTGCGGTTTACCTCTAATCGGGCAAGAGGGTGCAAATATGACGAAATATTGTCCAGGTTCGGAATAAACATCCGCAGAAAATTTGAGTTCCGTGGTAGTTGTGTAGGGTATCGTATGGTCGGCCCCGTCCGACTATACTGCTCCGCACACTGTTTTTTTTTGTTGTTGTTAAAAATTATGTACATATAAGAGTTTTTCTCATAATTGATGAACAAATATTATTATTTCCCATATATATAATTTTTATATATTTGTACTTTTAATTACCTATGTAGATCAATATTTGTGGTGCATTTGTACCCATCCAAATTATTGGTTAAAAATCTAATTATGGGGCAGGAACTTTTTGTTGGGGTTAGTGTTTCCAATTTAGCACTTTTTAAACTCGTTTAGCAGCCAAAAAAAAATTAGGACCTAGCACATTTATTAACATTTTCATTTTTTCCTGGAATTAGTTAAAATTTGGGGTAGTATTTCGATTTCAAATTGACACATTAAAGTGTTCCCTTGCTGTGAGTGTGATTTCCCAATGTTAAAAAAGTGTCAGTACATCTGTTTACAAGTAAAAAATCTTAAAGTTCGGCCGGTCACAACAGTTTTTACCATGCGCCATGTGGTGCGTATTAAAATGTTCTCAAGAATGGTCGGGTACTTCATATGATTACTATAACATTGCCTGCTAGTAGATTGTTTATTTGGTAAAATTTAAAAAAAAAAAAAATAATAAGCGGCCTTTGTATGGGAGCGATGAGGAAAAACATAATCCTTAATTAGAAACTTCCTGGAAAGGAGTTTTTTATTCATTGGGAATCCGGAATGCCAAATAATAGCCACTTCGCGTCCCACTTAATAATGGTTTTTCGGCAAAAGATGCATCTACATCGAAAAATGTCTGCAAACATTTTTATACCCTACACAACTATGTTGTCAGGGTATTATAGCTTTGTGCAGCCCCAAAAGTTTGTAACGCCGCGAAATATTGGTCCTAGACCCACCTTTAAGTATACCGATCGTCATATCTCGACTAGCTGAGTCGATCTAAACATGTGTGTCCGTCCGTCCGTCCGTCTGTCCATTATAATTTGTAAACACGATACAGGCCACAGTTATGGACCAATCTTCACGAAATTTTGCATGTAGGATGGGTTCTGGCCAATGAAGACCCCTATTGTTTTTGGGAAAGATCGGTTAATATTTAGGATGAAATGGACCAAATACTAAATTTTTGTCCGTTTTTCTGGTCGCTCCAGAGGCCGCAATAGTGTCCCGAACATCGTGAAATTTTCCATGGAGAAGGGGATCAGACCAAAGAATAAGCATGCCTGTTTTCATAAAGATCGGTCAACATTTAGCGGGACAAATTGACCCTGACTTTTGTGTGAAAAATGATAAAATTTGTATTCTATAGCGTATATATTTACCCCTGAAGGACATAGACCCGAAAAGTTTATATTATATCCAAGAGGAGTGGGTGACCTTTAAATTAATACCAATTATATTGTTGTATGTGCTCCGATGTGGGAGTTACACCTAAATATTTACAGGTATCTCCGTATTCGTATATTATTTAGTAACCCATTATCACTCTACAGAGGGGTACTATAGCGCTGATCGCTTTGAAATGTTCCATGAGGTTTCAGTTATGGTCAAGGACAACGCCTATAATTTTCGGTGATGACCAGATAATAATTTTGGAATAAAGTGGACCGAAAACTTAATTTTTTGTGTTATTTTCGAGTCGATCTATAGACTACAAGTGAAAGCCGAACATCACAACACAACCCACGGTGAAGGGAATCTGGACAATAGCTGTACTGAATACTCGTAATATTCGGAAAATATGTCAGTGTAAGGAAGAGGTGCTGTTTACCTCTAATCGGGTAAGAGGGTGCAAATATCACGAAATATTGCCCAGGCTCGGAATATTTTTTGTGATCAAAGAAAAGTCCTTATTTTTGATGGCGGGCATGATAACTCCTCACTGGAACATCGGAATCCGAAAATTCCAACGGTGTTAGAAAGAGTACATGTTTGGCTCTCGTATGAACTAGGATTATTGACTTCGCACAAGAAGTATTTTTGGAAAATCGCCTATTTTTTACCACAAACTAAGTTAAAAAATATGGAAGTTCTTCACCGATTAGCTTTATCCCAGTTCATACGAGAGCTATACACTCGCAGAGAAACTGTAAAAATTTGGAACCGATTGGATTATTAGTTTTTGAGTTATCGTGCCCGCCATTCGCAAAAAAGAAAAACGCGTTTAAAGTTTGAGAAACCCTTTAGCAGTCACTTGATGCTGACACAATAAATCTATATCTCCAAGAGTTCTTGAGATTTTCACTTGCAATTTTGTAGGGACATTCTTGAATTACTGTAGAGTCGAATAAAATCAAAAAAAATTTTTTTGGGCACATTTTTTACGCGACTTGGATCTAATTGGGTGCCAAATCTTCATATCAAAAATGTCTATGGCATAGCACGCCATTTATAAATGCCCCCCTCATAGTGAAGGGTATAAAATGTTCGAAACGGCGTTCAAACACTTGTTTGAGATTTCGATTAAATGTAGTCAATACTGCGTGCGGTCATACAAAATTGAAGAATTTCAATCGAATAAACTTGATATCAAGTTCTGAATTTGCTCCGTGATTTAAATACTGGCTCGTCTAAGGAACGAGGCCTTTTCCCATAAAAATTCCATTTTATTTAAGAAAACGTTGTTTATCAATATTAGAACTTGGCAGTAAACATTTCCTAATATTTTCCCCTGTTAAATATTATTCAGTAGCATAATTTGTTTTCCCAGAACATGAAGATGTTATGTCTTAAAAAATGGGGATTATTGAAAAACCATGTCTGTTTTTGATAAATGATAAAACAATTATGAAATATTATGATTGATGTGACAAAAATATTCGATGCTGGGCACATTATTTATCAGTCTATTTTTAATAATAATATTGGTTGGCCAGCCATTCGTTGTTCCATTTAACACGTCTCATGTGACAGATACGAAATTCCATTGAATTTTTGTGGACTAATTTGTCGTTAAAGTATATACTCACACATATAGTATCAAAAAACAATTCGAATGGAATATTGAATGCCGCAGTGGCAGAGGATTTGGGCACTTTATTATTTCATTTATCATAATTCACACTTTCTTAAATAAACCTCCGCCTCCTTCTAAATAGGCCAATAGATGCGAGTGGCACTTTAAATGGATGTAGCGATGCTTCCTTGTACTTCGTGAAAAAGGACAAAGTCCAAGTATCCCTTGAGGCAATGTTCGTACACCACAACAACGTCTTCGTAATTGGACTGTACGGCCAACGATACTGGTCAGAATTAGATTTATCGCTAGCAACCGTGCTGGGGTTCGTTTGTTAAAGCGATGAGCGTGCATGTGAATTTACAATGGTATTTATGACCTAACAAATTATTTTATGAGCCATAAAATTATCGTTATTAACCAAAGCTAAAACACAATACACATAAATTTGAATAAAATGTGGCTATCCATGATATACTGATTAAGCATTGTTTAATCGCAAAAGGGAATGGTGTGTTTAGAGTAAAAATAAACAATTTCAACCTAAGCGATATAAGTGTAAATAAACTATATACAATTTTTGTTTTTGTCAATGAAATGTAAAGATGCGATATAGCAATTGATAAATTTTTATAGTGTCACGCAAAAGTATTATATGTCACTTTGCCTATGAAAAAATCCGACGATGACCATCGGTATTCTAAAGGTTTCGAAGAAAGTCAAATCATGACGACAAAGTTGGACAATTTTGCTGGAGTCATTGTCTATGCCAAAAAAAAAAAACTCTACTCCGGAATCTGCAGTTGTTCCAGAATAAATTAAGCAGGAATGACGGAATTGCGAATTTACTATGGCATCCATACTTTATAGATTATACATGTTCAATTTGAAAAAAAAGAAGTATACGATCTATAACATTAGTTTGTGGGAGTGAATGTTATTATCGGAAGACTTAAACTTCTAAAATATATAATATTTGATATACAAGGAAACACTATGAGAAGAAATTTAAAAGGGCGAAGAAAAGATGTCATTGTCTGTGTCAAAAAACTCTACTCTGGAATCTGCAGTTGTTCCAGAATAAATAAAGCAGGAATGACGGAATTGCGAATTTAATATGGCATCCATACTTCATAGATTATACATGTTCAATTTGAAAAAAAAAATATATGTTTACATTATAAAGAAAAAGCTATATTCTCACACACAAAAAAAGATTATAATATTAGTTTGTGGGAGTGAACGTTATAATCGGAAGACTTAAAATTAATATTTTAGATACAAAGAAACACTAGCAGAAATTTAAAAGATGTCACATTTAGGAAAATCCGCAAATTTTAATAAAGTATTGGTAACATAAATCATGTAATAATTCAATATTTTGTTACTACGATTATAAAACTGTGATTTTTGTGGTATGGTATTGGTAGAAATGACCGGTGAAAAACATTGTCGTAAATAATATATATTTTCGACCTACATTCGACAAAAAGGTCGGAAACTTATCCAAATCCATTAGGCTTTCAACAAAAGAGTTATTTCCGTTAGTGATTGCATACATCTACAAAATGTTCTGCTTCGAAAAAATTATTATTATTTTTTTGTTATTTTGAGGAGTAGCAATTTCGCGATAGTCCCTTGAAAACAATGAAAATGTTGAAGAATGTAACATTTACTGCATTTTATAAAGATTTGACAGTAGAATATCTAAAAACTCGGACCATTCATGGATATTGGCATGCCGAACCTATTTGCATTCATTTAGTAATGTGCTTACAAAATCAATGTTTCGCAATGTGTTGTTAAGGAAACAGAACTTCGGTTCTTTACTGCACTGGTTTTACCTAATTAGAATTAATTAGTATAACTTTATTCCATTTTGCCTTAATTAGAAGCAAATCATGTTTCAATTATTTTTCTGTTATGCCAATGCCAATGCAATTGTCAAATGTAAGAAAATATATGTATAAGGAAATTGCAAATCAAAGAGCTACACAGACAATCTGATGATCGATATCACCTTACTTGTCGTTACATATTTTATGTCAATGCGTTATACAGATGAATAGAACCTCTATCTAACTTTATGCGCTCTAATTAGGATTTGTAATTCTGGAGCATCACATCGACACAAATTACTATGCAAAGTCAATCGTGTACTGCATTAGGTTAATGTGTGAAGAGGTATACCCCATTGAGTTCAATACTTTGCAACATAATTATTGGGGAGTTACAACACGTCGGAAGCAAGTAGTTGCAAGTAACAGTACTTACTTTGTAAATGAGAATTTTAATAAGTTGTATTTTTTGTAAACAGAAATTAAATGGAATCATCATATGTTATTAAACTAACGATGAGTGTGCGATACAACTCCTTGGTCAAATAGAAATTAACCGACGACATTATTATTTTCACGAGTTATTACGCACATATCTCGCTTAAGAGTTTCTGAGAATAAGAAATAACAACTTGCCGTATCACGATAGCATAGCATACACACCTATTTCTCTAGTTAATTACACTCTAATGATTTCAAATATTTTTGCTATGATATTCTTAATTAAAATAGGTAATAATGAATGTGTAATAATAACAGCCGTCGCATGTTTAAAGTAAGTTTACAATCACATGTATCTCAATAATACACATTCTCTTTAAAAGTTTTGAGTTGAGTTCATTAAAATTGTATTTGTATTATCGCCCCTTTTGAGTTTGAGTTTGTGTGGTTGGTTGATAATTCTTAGTATGTCAAAATACATTTATCCATGTTTTGTCGAAGTTAGTGATTTATTTTCTCCCTTTAATTAATGAAAAAGAAAATCAGAGAAACGTATATCGACTACTTCACTTCACATTCAGCTAATGAACCCAATCAAGTACAGCAATTGAATGGATACTGCTCAGAGCTCATTCACTGAATTACATATACATATATAGAGATATATAAGGTATATACACATGAGGATAAAGAAATTATCAATGGGAAAAATAACAAATTATTACTATTTCAGCAAATTAATATAATTATAAGAAATATAAAATATGCAGGATGAAGATTTTAGTTTACGTAAAATAGTAATACATAATAACACATAACCATTCAGTGATCGGTCTGTAGAATAAACGTGAATATCATTTTACAAGGCAACAATTAAATCTATAATATATTAACCTCGAAGTATATTTAGTAATGTTATTAATATTAATATATTATTCAGTAATAGTTTTTGCAATTAATTTCGGTTTTGGAGCATTAGCATAATTGAATTTTCGGTATTTTCATTGTTTTTCTCGGATCTGAGTTGGTTGCGTGTTATAGTTTTCGTATATAGTTTTTCCTATAAAAATATTGCAACATATTTTTGACTACTGTAGTAGAAGTTTACATTTATCTATATATATAAAAGAGTTGCGTTATAAGTGACTGACTGATCATCAACGCCCAGACGAAACGGCTAAAGCTAGAAGTTTGAAATTTGGCATGTAGGTGGGGTTTGGTGAGTAGGCGTGTGATAAGGCGGGGTTTTTGGAAATTCGTACTAAAAGGTACTAAAAAGTACTAAAAACTGTATTACGCGGGAACGGTTAGATGTAGAACTTTGAAATTTGACACGTAGCTTTGTCTATGGCGAGCGGACTAGAATTTGTGAAAAAATTTGGAATTTAGTACTTAGATGTACTAAAAAGTACTAAATATTGTATTTGAATGGAATTGGTGAAGATTCATAACTGAAACTTGGTATGGAGCTTAAGCCATTACAAAGAGAATACTGTGCAAAAATATTTTTTGGACATTAGTACTAAAAGGTACTAAAAAGTACTAAAACTGTATTACTCCGGAACGGTTGGAAGTAGAACTCTGAAATTTGGTATGCAGCTTTGTCAGTGATTAGCAAATCAGAATTTGTGAACAAGTTATGGAAATTAGTACTAAAGGTACTAAAATGTACTAAATATTATACTACGATGGAAAATGTAGAGATAGATGTCTGAAATTTGGTATGTAGCTTAAGTCATTAAAAATAAAATGATGTACAAAAAATATTTTTTGGAAATTAGAACAAATATGGTACTAAATAGTACTAAAAACTGTATTACGCCAGAACGGTTGGAACTACAACTCTAAAATTTGGTATGCAGCTTTGTCATTTATAAACAAATCAGAATGTGTGAACTACGATGAAACAGGTAGGGATAGGGATCTGAAATTTGGTATGTTACTTAAGCTATTACAAGTAGAATGATGGGCAAACATATTTTTTTTAAATTAGTACTAGAATATATTAAAAAGTTCTGAAATTTCACATATAGCTTTAACTATTACAAATAGAATACTATGTCATTTTTTTTTTGAATTTAGCACTAAAGTTGCGATAAAAAGTACTAAATATGTAAATACAATGTAACTGGTAGAAATAGAAATCTGTAATTTTGTATGTAGCTTACTCTAAGCATAACTTTTTGGAATTAGTACTAAATACTGTAGTATAATGGAACCGGTAGGAATATAAATCTGAAACACGGCACATAGATTTAATTATTACAAATACTATGCTATATATTAATATATTTTTGAAATTTGTACTAAAATGGTACAAAATATTAACTTATAATGGAAAAGTCATAGATTGAGATCTGAAATTTAGTATGTAGCTTAACTATTACAAATAGACCGATATGCACAAAATTGTACTAAATATTGTACCATAGTGAATGGTAAAAAATATAAATGTAAATTTAGAGTACAAAAATGTCCAACTATAATTAACAGGCTTGGTTTATTGAAAATTCGTACTAAATGGCATCATTAATACAAAATATTGCACAGTATGGGAACATTTTTTGTATATTATAAACAAATAGAATACGAATCGAATACAAGTACTAAATATTGTATACGGTAGAATGGATGAAGATAGGAACCTGTTATTAAATAATTATCTGGAACTATGACAATAACAATTTATACATAAAAATTTTGCATTAATAACTTCTAAAATGTACTAAAAAGTACAACACATTGTATACGGCGGTGCGGGTGGATATAAAAACAATGCTTTTGGCAATATTGTTTGACATTTGTACTTAAAGTACTAAATATTTTATACGACAGAACGAGTAGAGGTAGAGTCCTGAAATTTTGTATGTATATTTTGTTTAAACAAATTAAAAAAAGTATTTTTTTTAATTTTTAGTAAAAAGTACTATATAGAAAATGTTAGAGAAAGATATCCGAATTTTAGTATTACTCTTTGACTATGGTAAATAAAATGTTTAATGGAAATATATACGGTTATATGAAATATAGTTTCGAATCCCACATGAATCTATACTACAGCGAATGATTATGTGAATTTTGGCTAAAATTTCTAGTGTAGTGAAAAACAGGCGAGACTTCAAATACAAATAAGTGAAACTATGCAATAAGCCGCTGAACATCACAAGTACTAAAGTGTAGTCAATTTTAAATGCTAAAGTTCCAAATTTTCTAAAATAACAATACTGATATTTCCAATGATGTTTCCAACCACATTGGATCGATCTTTTGATGTAATGAATAATGGGCTGGATAATTATTATGAGGATATACTAAAAATACCGACAATACCATTGAGTATTTTGTAATACGTAACGCACCAGAAATACTAAATTTCTGCAATTTTAATGGAAATCTTCACTATAAAGGCAGGTCTCTGAATAAAAAATGATGCGCTGTGCAAAATTGTAATTTGTACTATAAGGGTACTACTATCAGTACTAAAACGAACTAGATATTTTACTATTAGTATTAAATTACCGGAAGGAACAAAAAAGGTTAACACAGTATTATAGAACTTTTTACATCAGTCCATCGGGACGATCGAGAAAATAGTAAACTTACAGAACTTGTACTCGATTTAGTAGGATAGAAGCATTAACGTTTCTGTACGAAAGAAATACGGAGAAAGATCTGAGATTAAAACAAACATATTAAGATATAAAACCTATAATAAAAATGTTTCAAATTTGTACTTAATCCAAAAGTATATTGCGTAGCTAAAATAATGTTTATTTATTTAACTATAAAAAGTTTCGCTAACAACGTAGCGGGCCTATGCTAGTTAAATATACAAATGTAACTAAATACTATCCCAGAATGAAAGATTCTAAAATGTTTGTAATTGGAGATTTCTTTGAGGTAAAAATGGTTTCCTTTCATACATTTTTCTTGTGTGCTTCGTAAATGAACTGTATTATACCCAGTACATTACATAGACGACATACATTTGCAAATGAAAACGTTCTCTTGAGCTCTGACACTTCATAAGTATAGTAAACATTTAATCTTATTTTAAACAAACTTTCGTGGTAAAAAAAAAGTTTTTGTTTGTATTTTCAAGGCTACGCAAATTGCCCATTTTAGTTTAATTAATTGAAGCTATCTGAACCATGGCATTCAAGTGGGCCGTACTTTCAGATATTATGATTTTTATTTATTGTTCTGTTTAAATTTTAGCAAAGCGACAATTACGACAATGTCGTTATAAGGGCATCGGTATACGGGATATTTGCCCAAAACCTACGAATCGTTTTCACACAAAAGCAATTCTGTATTTGTTTATTAATTAAAACTTTCCTGTCATTGCAGATTATTTTGCAAATGGTTTTTATTAGACGTTTGAATAAACGACCGACTACACGGTTGTCTAAGGAGGGACAATGTTTATGAGTTTTTTTTTTTGTTCTTTGCATTGTAAACTTCTGACATTTGTGCCATAAAATGAAAAATTTTATGCGCTGTGCGTGCATTGAAGCTTGAACACATAAACGTCCGTTTATAAACTGATACAGGGGGTGAATATCCGCCTGACCTTAAACCACAAAGTGAAAATCTAGAAAAGGGCATAGAAGCAAGTTCTAGCAGCCTTAGTGTGCGCTTCAAATTTTGGTATGAAAAAAGCGCGTAGTGTTATTAATTTCCTTGCTGGTCTTTACTTCTCATGTAATGGTTTCAATAGAGCTCGTTATGAATACCAATTCCGTCGAAATCCATTGGTATGTGTTAAATGATTGTGAGACCAGCTCGTTTTATGTCGGTGTAAATACGACGCTTCGAACATTTGGCTATATTTCGCAAACATTCCACCGGATGTATGGATCATGCCTTTGGAATTGAAACTCCGAACACATTTATGCAGCATTCTCGCAGTCATTCAATCATTTTTCGCTGACGTTATCGACAGCTGTGTTTAGGGCGATGGAATTGAATCAGGATAGAATAAAGTCATAAGCAACAACTGTAAAAGGCATTTTGCTTGATGTATGATATATAAGTAATAAGTATAAAGAATTTTTGATATACACATGTATTTGCATACATAACTAACTCGTTGGCAGTACGGGAATGTGGTATATTCATGTTCTCATAATGTATATAAATAGTAGGAAGATATAATGTAATACTAATGTCGAATATATAACATAATCGAAAATCCTTACTAGGTGCCCCATATTAGAGTGTCGTACTACTAGATTCCCCCCTTATATTACACATGTATGCCGAAAATGTTCTACATAGACCTGTATTTTAACAATGACAGCATATTAAGGTTCCACCAATTTGTGTTTAAAGTTTTAGAAGCATTTTCCCACTAAAGTGGCCTAATTTTAAAAGTATATTTGCGAAAATTATTAATTTTTCTCCATGGTGACCAGACCTATTTTCGAGTTATTGGTATTTCATTTCCCCACGTTAATAACCTACTATCAGTAAATTTACAATGAAATAGCCATCATAAGAAGTTCTCTCCTCACGGTTGAGGGCATAAAGGCAGATATAAGGATTGAGTTCACATTCGTACTTAACGTTTTTGTTTTAAATAAAGGCAAAAAAACAAAGATAAAAGAAGAATAATTTTATACATACCCTAAGGAAAAAAAAGAAATTGTATTTCAAAGAAAAACACTTCACTTGGCTATAAACAGTTGAATGTTTTTTATGTGTAAGTAGAACCCGTTTTCCAACGTATATAGTCATTTGAAATTACAATCCGCATTAACCTCTTCTACGTTAGGTCGAAATGTCACCATATACTTTTAGCTATTAGCAACATTGAAGGTAATATTATATTTTGCTATGAATTTTTTGTCTGGTTGAAAAGTAAGTAAGGGTATTAAAAACTGCAAAATAATACTACTTGTTTAACATCATACAATGGGACGGGTGGGTGATGATCTGCTAAGAATCACATTCTGTGACGATATATGTATTTATTTTCATCCGCCCGTCTGTCTTCCATTCCATGTATGTTTTGTTTAAAGAAACGACAAACCACTGTTTATATAAATCCGTACCATTATTCCTATAGCAAGAGCGTTACGTATATCAAATAAGAAAGATATTTAGGATTTAAATCGGTTCAGTCATTTATATTGATTAGCTCATGTATGCATTAACATGCATATATGAGCTACTCAACATAATATTGTCCCTTCGCTACTCAATATAGTTACGAGTGTTAAGTAATATTGCAAATATCGAATAGCCCATTGAATCCAGAGAATATGTAATATATAATTTGTTGGATAACCCGAAATACATGTTTCTTATCGAGAAGAATAACTTCGATTTAGTTTTTTTTTCAAAATGATTCTATTATAATTCTTACACATTACTTTTAGTATCCATTCGTTTGCATGGTATCAAACTTTTTTTACTCATCACACTTATCGCACCATGACTATCATTTTCAAATGGGTTCAGGCCATAAAAACATATTTTCTTGCCTCATTTGTTGGTTGGTTTGTCATTGGCCCGTTTATCGGTTGAGTTTAACATAAATTGTAAAACACATGAGGAAACGTTCACCATTCACCATAAAATACACAATTCATTTGAACTTGGAAGAGTAATGCAAACACGGCAAATGTGTCTGAATGCGGCCTAATGGAAATTGATACCTTTAAGCGCCGAGCATAGGAAGCAATGCGAGAATGATGAATTCCAAGAATGTTAACTTAGCTCTGACCTTGTTTGCCAAAAGATATGTACATTTGTGTAGTAAGCAAATACTTATGTATGTCAACTGAAATGTAGAAAATCTTTAGACGCTCGTACCTTTAGATTAAAACCTTGTTATGTTTACTTTCTTCGCTCGTACTTACAGTGTGTTAAATAGTTTTAAATTTGCATTGCATGTGTAGATTTATATTATATTGTTATTTATTATATTCCTTATTAAATACTATCTATTTTTAAATTAAAACAAAAACGCGTTTAATTAATTAATATCTGAATATTATACCCTCCACCATAAAACATTTAAAACTGCCCCATTTTTGTATTTTTAGGATGTTAGCTACATTTTCTAAACAAAGTAACTGTAGTTTCTAGGCTTCGCAGAAAATTGTCAATGTAGGTCCAGGTCTTGCCCGAATGTCTGTAATTTGGTATTTCGTTTTCTCATAGGATAAAAACTCTCTTCGCAGACATGTTTCACATTCCCATTATTATGTTATGTAAAGTTGCGAACCCTATTTATTGTTTTAATATTTTATAGAGTAACTCGTTTTTATGTTTATGTAAGCTATAGGCACCACATTCGCATGTTTTCTTAGAAACATTCATAGATAATTGGGCCGAGCTGTGTATAGTAATACCACCACTGACTTAATCTTCTATATTATTATCATTATTTTTGTAAAAAACTGTTCAGCTGACATGTTTTAATATCCGTTTTTTGTTACTTTGGTTGAGTATCAAAGCGTCAATTGCCATTTTATTTTCTTTGATGATATGCAAGATATGATTCTGCCAGCGGCATTTAACGGATAAAGAAATAAAATATGTAAAGACATCAACCTTGCCCGAAGTAATATAATTTCCTTTAAGGTTGGAACAACCACAGCTAGAGTAAGCAGATTAAAATTCAATTCGCCGCTGTCAAAACATATTAAATTTTAATTTATATCGAAATGCGAACAAGTTTTTTTGTTCCAGAAATGGCACAAACTTTAAAAGAAGCAGTCGAATTTGTTCTGTGAATCTGAAAGACGCTCTGCAGAATAAATACATATAGGAGGTCTTAAATTTATTAAGTTCTCCCATATTGGAATTATATCGATGCATTCTCCCTATTATATCGTCAGAAATTAATATTTGAGCCGTTTAATGTCAGTTTAAAAATTTCTTAATGTGGTTTAAGATTTTTTTTATTTAGAAATTTATGTATTGATTTGTTTCAAAAATATTGTTAAGTGGTATTTTGTTTGTGGCTTTGTGCCACATGATAGAATATATAACGTAATATGTTTTGTAAACTTTACTAGAAAACCAAGATATGTCTTTCAGAACCTAAAATGGACTTGAAACAATTTCAAACTATATATTCGTAAATTAATGATGTGCGCAGGACTAAAGATAGAATTATTTTGTTTCTACAAAAAATCGGCCAAAAATGTGGTTTTCAGAGCTTTTTTGGGAGGCTACAACTAAACCTGAGCCGATTCTCCAATTCCAATTTCAACTGGGTTTCATCCTGGGTATAATAAATAAACAGTGTAAAATTTCAGATTAATTGGGTTTAAATAATAATATAGCACGCTTTCCCATTTTTATTTGCAGTAGGCGTGCTGGCATTGGATGGTCGTACAGGTCAGCGGCTAAGAATAGTTATTTCTAGTTTATTTTAAAAGTTAATAAAATCATCTTTTTTGCATGTTATATACAAATTCACATCTTTTTGTAAAATATTTAATTCGGCCCAGCTATTGTGATGCAAATATAATATATATATATATATATATATATATATGTTTAAGAGAACAATTGGCGGTATAGAAAAAATTACAAGACTCCATCCCTTTTACCCGATGAATAATAACTCTTTAGCATATGCATGAAATCATGTTCCTATAAATATGCTTCGTTATATTAACTAACAAATTTTCAAATTAAAACGTAAATCTTATTTCTCGGTAAGCAGCACTACAAAAAATAAATATCTGCTAAAAGATTTTAGTTATATTGCATACAATAAAATTGTTTCACAAATTTATTGGATGCAATTTCTTGTCGGTAGTCTTTATCAGGGTTTGAGTGTTCCATTTGAATATATTTTGCTGGTTCTGAAAGTCTTTTCATGTTTCCATTATATTTATTATGTTTCGCCATAGCACCTGGTGTATTGTGTAGAGTGTTCCGCCACCATTGCTTTAATTGCTAAGTTTAAATTATAAGGAAATTGTTTTTTCTTGTCTGTAAATCATAAAAAGGTTTTGATTTATTTTGCCAAACACAACCAAATAAGCAGGCGAAACTTTTTAATATATTTCACAAAAACATAATTTATGGCCATTAAAATATTTCAAAGTTTGCCCTTAAAGTGTTATCAAATAAAAATTAATAAAGAAATTACCAACCTCTTTATTCCGCACAAAGCATTTCAGTGTCGTTGAAATGTGAATACTAATTCGGCCGTTGCCAGTATCTCTGGAAACCAACAAAACTAATAGGAATATGCGAAGCAATTCCAAAATATTAAGTATCTGAAATGTACATCTCATGTCGCGACATTTGTTGGAGGGCCTTTTGGTGTGACCTTAACTGGTAACAAAGAACGCCTGCTTTTCCTCATTTGGCGGTGCCCAGCTAACAGATACCCCACCATCGTGCAGCTGCAAAAACAATCGTACGATGGGAATTTTCGACATCCACCAAGTGTAGCTGCGTAATAATAAGGTGTAATAAAAAGACACTGGGGACAGATTAACAGATACCTACGCCAACAAGTAAAATTACTTAGCACAAAGGACATGGCTGTCCTTGCCACTGTCTCCCGTGCCAGTGACTAGCAGTTCAAGCCATTTGTCGCCATTATCTGTGAATTTTGTGCTGGTGTTGTCAGCTCTGACCACCATCACCAAAACAACAACGGCAAACAACTGATTTTAGCCGTTTGTTAATGCCATGTCGAAGTAGAAGGGGATTGGGCAGGTATGCTTGTTTATGTTAACTTTTGGGATTTGTGTTGGACTTCCCTTTTTTTGCATAAATTTCAATTCGAATTTCAAAATATTTCTACAAAAATAGCGGCCTTAGAAGCGTGTTTACCAACCGCACCATACATCCCCTGGCAACCAACAGTAGTGACACATTTTGGCTCCATTGTCAATTGTTGTGGTTTTCACGGCATAAATTATTTGTGCGAACAGTAAATGGGAGGACAGTGGACCCAAAAAAGGCCGCGGCAAATCTTATGGAAATGCAAATGATCTACCTTAACCACAAGACTGAAGTTATCTTTGGAGGTAGGCGGAAGGACTTAAATTGAAAAGTTATTACATTTTGTTAATCAGATAAGTGGGCCAAGGAATTATTACACGTCACAACTGAAATTCGTTATGGACATTTCAGTTCTAGAATGGCGAGAATGAAGGTAAATGGAAAATCTTGTTTGTTTATTTGTACATCTGCACGTTGTTGTTATAAATTGCGTTATCTGGTTGACAATGGTTTGCACACCACCAACACAATGTTTGAAAGTTTAAACAAAAATATTGAATGTTTTAAATACCAAATATTAGACATCAACTGAACGTATTTAGTAAGCAATACAAAATCGTAGTTCAATTGTGAAAATATGAAGAAGAAGATGAACATGATGAATGAAGAAGATGAATGAAAATTCGGAATAAATTGGACACTAAGAGATGAAATTAAATACCAAAAATGAATATAGTTACAATTACAGTTAATTTCGTAGTCTTATTAACCCATTTGAAATGTAGAAAAATCGAAGCCCAAAATTAATAAATCAGTTTTTTTACTGGAGTTTACTGGGCAAGTTCAAATGTGCCTCACCTATGGCATTTTACGGAAATTTATAATAATTTTTTAGTAGGTAATATATATGATGGAAAAAACATTAGTTATGTTAGATATGATTGCAGGAATGCAAACAAAAAAATGTTCACTGAATTCTTCCTGCGCCCTTAAATCTAAATATAACCAGTAAGGAAAATAGTAAAGTTGGACGGGGCCGACTATATGATACCATTCACCACTTTGGGTATATTCAACAGATGAATCCTAACAGACGTCGCATTTTTAAAGGACCAGTAAAATGAAATTGGATCAATAAATATGTCATTCTGCAACCGATACTAAATTTTTCATTTGGTCAGATATAGAAGCTATATCTAAATCTGAACCATTTTCAGGAAACTTAACACACAGCAATTAACCCAAACTCATTGCGCTGTGCCAAATTTCGTGCAAACCGAAAGATATTAAGGGACTGGTACCCCATGGGAGCGATATGAAAATATATATGGGAGCTATATCTAAATCTGAACCAATTTTCAGGGAACTTAACACACATTATTCTATACCTAATTCATTACGCTGTGCCGAATTTCGTGCAAACGGAGAGATATATAGGGACTTTGGTGCACCATTTACATTAAATCAGACGAAAATATATATTTATATATATATATATAACTTAATATAGGCCATGATAGAGTCAACTGTAAACGGGATATGTTAATGAGACAAGGAATGAAAAGGAATGTTCTGGTGTGATGCCAAATGTCCGAACCTTGACACGGTTGAATTTAAATCGTAGATGCAATTCAGCAACAATATTCGACATAAATACAATATATCAAGTAACGACATTTGTAAGACACCTTGCACAATATGCCTGATGAGCCGCTTAACCAACGGCGAAACGCGTCGCGTAATGGTGGGAATGTAGTATCGCTCTGGCTTTCCATTTCATTGCAACTTCGATCATGTTGCTCATTTCGAAAGAGAAATTAATACAAATTTTGGTTCTTTGGTGCACCATTCACATTAAAGTCTACTAAAAAATAGAAACTATATGTAAAAATATATAGAAACTATATGTAGACCTAAACGGATTTTTCAATTGGTTTCGACTTTGAGCCAATAAATTATCTTATCCGGATAAGAAATGCCACCTGTACCAGGAGGAATTTGTTTCAAACGGGCCAAATTGACGGACCAACTACTTCATGATTTTGCAGTTGCACCCAAGCAGGTACAATGGTCTAATGCATGTATTTGCTAAAGTACAAATAACACCAAATCAAAGCAAAACCATGAAAAATTAATTACCTAATGGTTTTATAGCATTTCAAAGGGTTTATGAACGATTCTCTTCTTACAAATATTCGAGTCCAGACGGCTTTGTTGAACAAAGTGGTGAGGATATTATAGTGCCATGGATGGTGTGCATCTATCCCTATTACATAACAAGGATATGTAGATATATAAAGTCATCATACCAAAAGGAGATTAATAAAATATCAGTGCTGCTCAATACATTCGAAAGACTTGTCGGTGAGTATTTGCAAGAAAATATGGGTAATTTTTTGATCTTATTAAATTTCTAATACATGAAAATGCGTTTGTTTTTTTCATGGACTATAAATTGAGTTTTAGTCACCACGAAAAAATAACCAACCATGCAGCATATTTGTTTTAGATTTCAATTGGGTGCGGTTTTTGACAATGGGAAATTCGAGTTGTAGCCTGGGTTTATCTTTTGGGTGCTGTTATAATCACAGTCACATTTTCAAATCGAATTGGCTGAAGTTTTTAAGGACTTAGAAATAATTATCGGTAAAGGTTCACAACTTGGTATAATTTCAAAAATTGTTATTTTTTGGCTAAACTATTCTATAATATTGGTAAAAAAATATATATATTTGCAAATCATTCTTATAAAATTAATTTCCCTAAAAGAGAATGTAAAAAGGTTTTCTGTTAACAAATATAAATGAAATTTATTGTAAGAGATTTAAGAACAAAATTAAATTGCACGTAAGTTCTATAAAAAACTAAAAACTTGTCAATCGATTTCGTTGATTTATTAATAGCCCATGAAATGGTTAATTATTTTATTGAAATATTAAAATAGGTTTAAAAAGAGCACTTCGAACTATGTTTTCATTGCCAGGATGATTAAAAATGTTTCAAAAATCAATAAATAAAAACTGATGCACTGAACGAATGGCAATATATTTATTAATATTTGGTTCCACTTACCTGGCTCCAGTGTTGTGGCCAGTATAATGGATGGCAGGCAAAGTAAGATGAGACGTAATTCCAGCAAATGCATTGGCGTTAATGTGGGCAACATTTGTGGCAGCTCCTTCAATTGTACTTCCTGCTACAAGACCAATGATGATATTGGTGCAGTGGAGGAGAACCCGAAGGCGTTTGTCACACGTTTAGCATTCGTGGCCTATTCGTGTATTGCCGGCAATGCGATCGTGTCTCCTCGCGATTCGATCTTTGTCTTGCAATATTAACGTCCAATATCTGACAGGAGGAAACTAAATGCGAATTGAACAAATCGTTTGGTCGTATTGCTGGCTGGCAATGACAATGCACTTTGTTCTTCTACGATTGTTGTAATGACAAATGACGCATGGGGATAAATGTCGTCCTTAATGTGCTATTTTGCTTGTAATTCTTGAGTGTTGTTTTTTTGTTTCCTTTCTTTGTCGCGTTTGTTCGTTTTTGTGTGTGTGAGCGATGATTGTTGTATTGTTTTGTAATGACAATAAAATTAATTCGATTGTGTTTTTTTTATTTTGTATACATTTTCTTCGTTTTTGTGATAGTTGCTGATGGGTTTCTTTGCTTCGTTTTTGTGGAGATCTGTTTATTTTCCTGCGCTTTTTGTATGCTTCCCCTGGTTTTTAATGCTTATTGTTATTGGTCCAGAATATGATACTTTGCTATTGTGCGAATATTTTTGTTGGTCATAATCGTATTAGGTTGTATCATTTTTCATGTATTTTTTCAGTTTTTTTGTGTTCCCTTGGTCGATTGGAATGTCGTTTCCTTTATTCCCTCATGGCAAGGATATCAAGTGATGCTCTTTGTTGTGCCAAATGATAGATGATGTCAGATGGGGTCAACTATAATCGAATTTTAGTTTTTTGCTTATTTCACGTTGATGTCTTTCGTCGGAGCGCTAAGCCAAAGATATGTTGATTTCTCGCTTGGTACTTTACATTTGGTGGCTGTGTTCAATTATGGAAATCATACCCGGTTGTGGCACACAAGACTTGGATTATTCGCGAAATGTCACTTGCACTTTGATTTGCGTATTCGGAGGGGGTTTGTAGTCCGATATGTTTTCTATTTTTTTCCTTATTGTTATTTTCGTGTTCAAGCAGTTATTACACAACGTTCGTTCTCTGGGGTGCGTATTCTGGTTGCGTGTAGGTTGATTATTGAGTTGTAGGTGGTTTCTGTTGTTGTTCTTGTTTTTGTAGTTGATTCGTTGGTCTATTTCCTTCCGTTGAGTTCTGGGGCTCTGTGCAAATCTACTGATGTGGAATGCACAGAAATTGCTCCTGATCTCTAAATAGAAAATGGAAGAAAAAGAATAACAGGAAGAATTTAAGAAACGAGCAATTTTTATTTATTATTTAAGCAACTAAATTTGCAATTTTAATTTCAATGTGCTGTGGAAACTTGACAAAAGACATACAATCGAGCTTTGATTTTCTGCATCGATGGTACGCACAGACACTAGATTAACGAGGGCGGTCATTTTGATCGATTTCAAGTACAAAAACAATTGTGTATATTATGACACAGCTTTTTAAAATTTGGTGACTTTTTGTGCCACATAGAACTACGTTTATTAATTACTACGTTTATTAATTAATAGTAGCTGCATCCCCTCTTTTTCATTCCCCGTATTCACATGTGCTATACCTATATTAATAAAATCGGTCATTGAAATATTAAATAATCAAACTACTTTTATTATTGTATAAAGTAAATTTCTTATATAACCAGATCAGTACAACAACATCGAAAACCGTTTGGTAAGGAAAGTATAAAGTTGGGCAACATACCCTTCACCACCTTGGGTATATTCAACATATGTATCAGAAAAGACGTCGCCTTTTCGAAGGAATTTTGACATGAAATTGAACGAACTTAAATATATGATTGTTATGTCTTTCTGGAACCTATGCTAAATTTCATTTAATTTGGGCAAGTTTAGAGTCGTTTGCGCACAGTGGGACAGATTTGTGTAAATCGATTTAAAGCAAACTTGACACACGCTATTCGGTATGCTGCACAGTTTAAAATTTAATCTCAATCATACACCTATTGATTATTTGGTGTACAATAGACATAAATAAGTCGAAATTATATATGGAAGCTACGATATATTTATATCTGAACCTATTTGAAGCAAACCTTGCCCGAGATTAATTTATATTAATTTCACTACGTTGTGTCAATCGGCCTAGCTGTGGACCTTTAGTGCACAATTTACTTAAAATCGGACGAAAATATATATAGAAGGTGTACACATAATTCTAGACTTAATTGAATGCGCTATGCCAAAATCCGTGCAAATCGAATGATTTTCAGAGACTTCGGTGCACCATTTACCCAAAATCGGACGAAACTTTGTATGGAAACTATATCTAAATCTGAACCGATTTCACGAAACTTAGCACACATCATTCTAGACTTAATTTAGTACGCTATACCAAAATTCATGCCAATAAAAAGATTAGCAGGTACTTTGGTGCACAATTTACCTAAAATCGGGCGAAACTATATATGGAAGCTATATCCAAATCTGAAACGATTTTCACGAAACTTAACACACATCGTTCTAGACCTAATTCAATAGGCTATACCAAATTTCGTGTAAATCGAAAGAATATAGGGACTATGGTAGACAATTAACTTCAAATGGGGCGAAACTATATGGGAGCTCTATCTAAATCTGAACCGATTTTCACGAAACTAAGCACACGTCTTTCTAGACTTAATTCAGTACGCTATGCCAAAATGCGTGCAAATCAAAAGATATTCAGGGACTTTGGTGCATCATTTACCTAAAATCGGGCGAAACTATATATGGGAGCTATATATAAATCTGAACCGATTTTCACGAAACTTGGCACACATCATTCTAGATCTAATTCAGTAGGCTATACCAAATTTCGTGCAAATCTAAGGATATATAGGGACTTTGGTAGGCCATTTATCTAAAATCGGGCGAAACTATATATGGGAGCTATATCTAAATCTGAACCGATTTTCACGAAACTTAGCACACGTCATTCTTGACTTAATTCCGTACGCTATGCCAAAATTCGTGCAAATTGAAAGATTTTCTGGGACTTTGGTGCACCATTTACCTAAAATCGGGCGAAACTATATATGGGAGCTATATCTAAATCTGAACCGATTTTCACGAAACTTGGCACACATCTTTCGAGGCTCAATTCAGTACGCTATGCCAAATTTCGTGCAAATCGAAAGATTTTCAGGGACTAAAGTCCGTAAATCGGACAAATATATATATGGGAGCTATATCTAAATCTGAACCAATTTTTCCCAATTTCAATAGGGTTCGTCTTTGGGCCAAATAAATGAGCTGTACCAAATTTCAGCCAAATCGGATTATAAATGCGACCTGTACTTTGTTTACAATTTAACATCAACAGACGGACAGACGGACAGACGGACGGACGGACGGACATGCATAAATCGACTCAGAAAGTGATTCTATGCATATTCTCAAAAGGAACCATGGGTCTATCTATCTATCACAAAGACATAATACCCTGTACCACAGTGTGGTGAAGGGTATAACAACGTTTTGTATGATTGTAAATAATGTAAAAAATATTAAAAAATAGGTTTAAAAAATCTTTACACAATAAAAATTCTTTTAGAATGAGGTCATTTTGACCGATTTTAGTCAATATTGTGTTGTAATTCACATAAAATGATTAAAAAAGCAATTGTTTGGAAAATAGACATTATCAAGTTTTTAACAATGTTGTCTATGTTTGGCGTTGCATAAAAATTAAATTCGCCCGGTGTGGTAAAAGGTTTTGTACGGACACATTTCCTGAATGCGAAAGATTGTAATCCCTCGAAAATTAAATAAAATTGTAGCAAAATTGGAATTTGAGTTTTTAATATCTAAAATATAAACATATTGTACGATCCACTTATTAGGGCAAAAAGGGTCACGAAGCCATGCATGGAAAATATGTGCTTATATAGCAGATCGTACAAACCATTAAATGCAGGAACTGTTATAATTTAATAGAGCATTTCTCTGGAATGTAGACATTTTGTAAATACGCTTAAAAGAACACACACACGTTTATCTCAGGTTTGTGTGTACTTGGTGTTGCTAAAGGCATAATATATGCATGAAAATAATGTGTAAATCCGAAATGTCGAAAATTCATCGAATTGCATAGTTCGAAATAATTAATGAAAATAATCGGCTTTTGTTTGAATATAATATCCATAAGTTTGTAAGCTTTATTGATGATACCACAATTACATAGCGAAATACTTCATCTGATTATCTTTTAATGCAATTAATTAATTAAGTGTGCTGTTGTAAATATATTTATTGTTGATTTACACACTTTGAATTAAATAAATATTATTGAAAATTTGGCAGTTTAGTAATGTGATATCTAAAGATGTTGAAATCAACAAATGGAAACATAGAAGTGTAGAAAAGGCTAATATCATTTTATCTTTTATTTTGATGCATTTTAAACAAAAGGCTAGTTGTCGACTGCATTCGTATAATTCTTGCTTTAACTCTAAAATTTCTCTTCATGCATTATGTAGGGATTGGAAAAATTTTCGAAAACTTCATAATATTTACACTTCAATGTGTATAACCTTTATTGAAGCCACATTGAGGATGAATTTTTATCGCAAAAAATATAATTGACCTATTTGAAGTATTTATAATACGAGCTTTTTTTATAAACAGTTTTCAAAACAAATATGCTGCAATTTAGTTGAAAATCTGAAATTTAGTTTCATTTTGAAAATCGCAAAGAAAATGCCAAGAAGGCATGGAGCTGGAAAAAAAAATCGCGAAAAGCTTTGCCCCAAGCATTCCTCATATGTAAATTGTATATATGATTGATATATTGATTACTGATTTGATCATTGTAAACACATATTATTATTACTGGAATACCACTACACACCTGTCATTTTTAATTCTTATTAAAAAAGTAAAGATAATCAAGTCCAGTTCACTATAAACTATGATATTAATATGGAGTCAAATCAGACGAGACTTGCAGGTATATGCCACATTTTCTTTGTATTAAATGTCTTTATAAATGAACATACATGCATATATATCTATTTGTGATTTCCTTTTTTAATAAACTAATATAATTTACATTTAATTTTAATTAAACTCAATCATTTTTAAATTACTCATTTGACATTCAGTATTATTCATATTTTCATGGAAGACACAGACAAACACACATTTATTTATTGTGTAGATATTAAATTCCAATAATTTGATATGAGATTTCACAGAATTGTTCATTCAGTCTTTTAATACTTCATTGTTTGATTTAAACATGCATATATCAATCATCGTTTGTGGGCTGGCTTAAGTAAATGTTTGCAAATTTTTCAATTAAATTTACATTACAAACCAAGAAGAAGTCAATGTTCTTGTTTTAGAAGTACTATTTCCCAGTCATTTTCTCATTGACATAGACTATCTATACGTAATTGGTTGTAAATGTGCATCTAGGAAACTCGGAAACTGTGTGAGTGTCTGCAACAGCAACATTCATTTGAAAATTAATTTTAGATATAGCTCTGGCTCCAGTTTTGTTGTCTTGCTTGCATTCAATGGACGACGATTATCCTGTTTTCTGTTAAAGGAATGCTTCAAATTGTAGGACCATGCCTGTACATGAAAGAGAATGTACTTTCCCTACAATTACTGTCAACAATATTTCTTGTCATAATGTTCTGAGTAAGAGCAGAAAAATGTTACTGTCGCCTAGTGCTGCTTTTGGCAGTATGTGCATATCCGCTCGGTGACAATGTGCACGTACGCACATCCTCCCACACAAACACACCAGCATTTGTCTAAACCATAGGAACTCAGGGGACATCTAACAATATGGACCATGAATACAAAAAGGTTATATAAAAAGCAAGTTTTTGCATGGAATAATGCACACGAACTGCTACTACTGCCACAGTGTAAGAGGATGAAGGGATTGGGTCATTGTTGGATGTATCACTACTGTCCCGGAAAAATCTAACAATGTATAGAAGACCAGTTGAGGCTTTCTATTTGAGTCCACAAACAACGACATGGCATAAACTTGTTTGTCTACTCACTTTAAATTCGTACGAAGAAATGTTGTTATATTAACAGAATGTGCTGTACAGTTAAAAAAAACTATCCTCACATCGACTATCCTCACAAGACATAAAAGCGTAAAGACTTGACAATATGTAGTTTTGGAAAAATTACTTGGTCTAAAAACATGTGGGGCGTTTGCTATTGAAGAGGCATGGTAATATTTAAAACTATATCAGATTAACGATAACAGCTCAAAACTATAATCCATTGAAATTCTGGGTTATAAAACAACCGACAAATGTCAGTATTTTTTAAGATTTTCGAATAAATTTTTCGAAAGTATTCAGAGTTCTTTCCCAATTTTGGATCAAGCAACCGTTAATTTTTCGAAATTCTGCTCAAATTTCAAATCAAAGGAACGATTTGTTGGAATTGCTTCCTATCTTCTGCCCATTTTCGAATGATTCTTTAGAGTTTTGTTCGATATTTTGCAGAACATCTAAAATTCCCCTTTTTCACTCGAGTTTGGTTTAGAATTTGTGAAGAAATTCTAATGATTCTTCCGATTTTGCCGACAAAACATTCCGAATTCGATAGTACCGTCACACCATTTCATTCCGATTTCGGTACAAAATCGACATCAGTATCTGAAACTTGTGTAGAGTTTCGTTCCGAATTAATTACGACCTTGGAAACTTAGTCGTTGTAACTCCATACGTTCAATAATATTACCCCCACAAAGCGCAAATCATTTTATTTGCGAAATGTCAATATTATCCGGACCTCAATAACGTCATTGGTGAAACAAAAATGTATATATGGTAGCTTCGTCTAATTCTGTTACGATTTTCATGAATTTAAATTTTTCACTGCACAAGCCAATTTGTTGCCAAACTTCTTCGAAAAAGGACCTTTATATCATAGACTGATGGATACGCATTAATCGATTCCGAAGGTGATTCTTAGTAGATCTTCAAATTGTTTACATGTTCCAAACAAATACCCTGTCCTAAATTTTTATGTAGGGTTCAATATAGTTTACAATAAACGCCCAAAACTAATCACCGAAAGTGAAATGTATTCAGTTACTAGTGCAAAGACTAAGTCACAAGTTTTTCTGTGAAAAAGCTCTGTTGTATTCAACACATCTGTATTTCAATTTGCTTGTAAATTTAGTACGCAAATGTATGTGAATTGTTGTTACACTTTCAAATAAGACGAGTGTGCATTACATATACGCTTTTGGTAGTGGTAGTGTGGTAGCCAACTGAAAGAAATGTACTTATACAGCAGTAACACAGTAATGCGCTCCAAACACTCTCACGTGTATTGTGCCGCAGCTACACACACACCTACCGGTTATGATGTTTATGCATTGTGTAAATTGTGTATGGGTTGGTGTGTCGGTTAGTTTATTTTGTGTTTAAAAGCAAAAAGTCAGTGTAGTTGGGTTTAGTTTTGTAGGGCTTTACAGAAATACAACATTGGCGCTGTCGTTGAATACCCCTCGCAAAATGAATGTGTGGAAGTGCTCTTCCATGAATCCAAATTCCACTCATCTGTCACTAGACGACGAAAGGAAACATTCATATGGGTTCACCGCACACACACAAACACACCGACACACCCTTACATTCAGATAACTAGAATTCATGCATTTCACACAAATAAATGGACGGGTATGACTGAATATGTCTTGTTTCGCCTGCCATTGTGTCAAGACAATGAAAATGCTGAAATGTACGTGTCTGAAGAATATTCGAAAAGTAATTCATTGAAATTCATTTCCATTTTCTCCAGTGCCCCCAAGGATGTCCTTGCCAAGATTTTATATTCATCCAATTGTGTTGTGGTGGCTACAGGTGTACCGCTTTCCTTTGATCCAGTGCAGAGTGCAGATATTGTACGCCCTTGCACTCTACATTGAAATATATGTGCATGTGTGTGTGTGTGTGTGTGTGTTGGCGTGCCGTATGTGTGAAGAGTGCATAATTCGTAGTCTCTTTGTTTCAGCTGATGTTGCGAAACACTTCACACTTTGTTGTGCAACTGAGGAACGGGTAGGAAAAAAACTTTATCAATTTAAATAAATTGCACTCAAGTGGGTCATAAATTAATTTTGTTTTGTTTAAATATTATTACTATCGTGTGGTTGGTTAACAGCGTCAGTGCTGTACTGTGTTGAGCTGTTAGGGGAGTACAAGGAGAAGGGATAAGCTCAAACTGTAGCAGAAAAACTATAACAGTAATTTTCATTCAATAAACTATGTGGAAACATTTTCATTCCTGGAAGGCACATAAAAAAATGTATAACTCTAAACTGCATTAAATGAAAATGGGTTTAGCTTGTGCTGATAAAAGTAACAATCGGATTATTGCTGTCATTTACAGGTCAGTTACTTTACGATAGTTAAGAAACACAGAGGATACTAAGAAGCAAGTGGCCTGGGGGTAATAGTAAATCAATTTATTTGTAATGGCAATTATTTTGTATAAATGATAGGAGAAGAAGAAAAAATAGTTAAAACCGGAAAAAATGGATAAAAAATACATATCACCTATATTTAATATATATACATATATATATATTTTAATAGGAACCACGTCTATTCTGGAGGGTGTATTATTTTTTCCGTTTGTAACTCATCAAAGCCATCATTTTCGACTCTAAAAGGTATATATATATGGTATATATGGAACTTTTTGTGCATAATTCGCTGTCCGAAAGCTATGAATGAAGTGAGTGAATTTAGGTCACATTCTTAGGTTTTATTCGCTTTTGTTATATTATTTTGAATTATGTAAATATGGATTTATTTTTGCACGGAATAATTTAGATACATTTTCCTAAAATTTAATGTATTTTATTTAATGTGAAAGCAACATTTGCATTAACAATTTGCCATGAAGAATAGTAATAGTAACGAGGAAAAAATTAAAGCATTGCAATTAAATACAAATTTAATGTCCACATAGAGACTACACTGTTTTCAACCTTTTACTAATATCATATTATTGGAGACATTGCATCTATGTAAAGTTAATTATTTTATTTACCCACGCCCCAGTCTCATCTCATGTAACTCATTCACACAGTATGGTCTTGCCGAATACTCCGCAAATCAACGTTTCATCTTAAAACTGTTACAAAAAACTAATTATTCATGAGCAAAAGCTCATTAAATTTCAGAAAAAAAAGAACGAAATCTCTGACAGGCTGCTGTCAGAGCTAATACAGCACAAATAACGACCTGCAGCCTCATCTCGAAATGGAAAATGAAAACTAATGCATAAAGAGGGCACAAAAGCGGGAGCTGGGTGGTAACCCTAGCAAATGTGCTTAGCATTGTGGTAGCCCGGGGCCAAATAATAATATCTCGTCTACCAAAGAAAATCCACGTCAAAGTATCTCCTGTATGTATATGTGTGCCAAGTGTCAGTGTGAGAAGCTGTGAAGAATCCAGCTCAAGTTGACTGAGTGTCTATACACTCTGGAGTTAGGTGAGCACGGGCACAAAAGCCATTGGTAATAGTTGAAACAAAGCACAAAGGTCATTAAACCAAGTGCGAATTTTAAGCAAATGTGGGTGTGCGATTCTACAACAGTGAACTATTATTTGTAAATGTGTTGAATTGCTGAAGCGATAAAAACTGTGACTTAGCAAATGATGATAACAAATAGAACAATACAATGATATATCTCGTTTGCTATTTCACTGAAATGGGGTTCGTAAATGGAACCAGCACAATTTAGCAACATACACCACACTGTGGTACAGGGTATTATGTCTTTGTGCATATGTTTGTAACAGGCAAAAGGAAACGAGATAGACACATGGTTCCTTTTGAGAATATGCATAGAATCACTTTCTGAGTCGATTTACTCATGTCCGTCTGTCCGTCCGTCTGTCTGTCCGTCCGTCTGTACGTCCATGTATTTTTGTGAACAAAGTACAGGTCGCATTTATGATCCGATTTGGATGAAATTTGGCATAGCGCACTTATTTGGCCCAAAGACAAACCCTATTGAAATTGGGAAAAATCGGTTCAGATTTGGATATATATCCCATATATATTTTCGTCCGATTTAATGTAAATGGTGCACCAAAGTCCCTATATATCTTTCGATTTGCACGAAATATGGCACAGGGTAATGAATTAGGCCTGGAAAGATGTGTGTTAAGTTTCGTGAAAATCGGTTCAGATTTTCGTCCGATTTAATGTAAATGGTGCACACATGTCCCTATATATCTTTCAATTTGCACGAAATTTGGCTCAGCGTAATGAATTAGGTCTAGAATGATGTGTGTTAAGTTTCCTGAAAATCGCTTCAGATTTAGATATAGCTCCCATATATATTTTCGTCCGATTTAATGTAAATGGTGCACCAAAGTCCCTATATATCCCTCGATTTGCACGAAATTTGGCACAGCGTAATGAATTAGGTCTAGAATGATGTGTGTTAAGTTTCCTGAAAATCAGTTCAGATTCAGATATAGCTCCCATATATACTTTCGTCCGATTTAATGTAAATGGTGCACCAAAGTCCCTATATATCTTTCGATTTGCACGAAATTTGGCTCAGCGTAATGAATTAGGTCTCGAATGGTGTGTGTTAAGTTTCCTGAAAATCGGTTCAGATTTAGATATAACTCCTATATACATATATTCGATTTAAGGTAAATGTTGTACCAAAGTCCCTTAATATCTTTCGGTTTGCACGAAATTTGGTACAGCGTAATGAATTGCAGAATGACATGTTTATGGATCCAATACCCTAAGTGGTGATGGGTATCATATTTTCGGCTCCGTCCGACTTTACTACTTTCCTTACTGGTTACTTTTTATTTTGTTCATTTCAAGCCTTAGACTAGTTAAAATGAAAATATTTAATTCAATTACAATTTTTAATTTGGGAGTTTTAAATATTAATATAGTGATCTTGTTTCGACAACGTTCCTTGTATAAACATGATATGGACAGGCAATGCAGGGTGACCATTTGCCGAACATAAGGACATTTCACTTGTTTTCATATAACATTCTTCTACCATTTTACACTTTTCATACCCTTCACCACACTGTAACAGGCAAATGGAAACCAGATAGACGCGTGGTTCCTTTAAAGGATATGAATAAGATCACTTTCTGAGTCGATTTATTCATGTCCGTCCGTCCGCCCGTCCGTTTGTCTTTCTGTCCATGTTAAATTGTAAACAAAGTACAGGTCACATATATAATCCGAATTGGATGAAATTTAACACAGCTCATTTATTTGGCCCAAGGACGAACCCTATTGAAATTGGGAAAAAATGGGTTCAGATTTAGATATAGCTCCAATATATATTTCCTGCGATTTAATGTAAATGTTGTACTAAAGTCCCTGTATATCTTTCAATTGGGACGAAATTTGGCATAGCGTACTGAATTGAGTCTATAACGATGTGTCTTAAGTTTCGTGAAAATCGGTTCAGATTTGGATATATATATATATATATATATATTTTCTCCGATTTTAGCTAACTGATGTATCAAGGACCCAAAATATGGCCGCTAGGCACAAAACATATTGAAATTAGTATAACCTAACCTGTGACAAATTTCGTTGCAATCGGTTCATATTTAGATATAGCTCCCAATATTGTCCGATTTTAAGTAAGTTATGCACCAAAGACCCATTGTTAGGCCAATTGCCACAAAATGTTGCACAGCGTACAGAATTGTATGCAAAGTTTTGTTGAAATCTGACCAGATTGACGCGAAATTTTGCACATCGTGCAGAATTAGGTCTAGACATAGCCCATATATTCGACGGACTTGATGTTTATTGGGTTTCAAATAATCAAAGAGTGCCCGATTGAGATTTGCTTTAAATCGATTTCCATAACTTTGCCTCATTCTCTATCTATCCAAATGAAGAGTTTAGTATAGGTTTCAGAATTGCATGTTTATGGATTGATCTAAGTCGGTTCATATTTAGATATAGATAACATATTTTAGTTCATCCAATTTCATGTCAATGGTCCTTCGAAAATGCGACGTCTGTTAGAATGCATCTGTTAAATATACACAAAGTGGTGAAGGGTATCATCTAGTCGTCCCCGCCCGACTTTACTGCTTTCTTTACTGGTTTTAATTTTAAATCTTGTGGACAAATAAAAAATACGAGGTACAAAGCAATATCAACTATTTTTTGTACAATTTCATTTTTGCACACCCTCCTTTCACAATATTCTAGTAACTAGTTATTATTTTGTATCATTTTTACAGCTTAAGATTATAAAAGATATTTAGGGGAAGTTAACAATTATGAAGTGTGGCTTTGGCTTTTGAATGACGTTATTATGGGGTTACGTATAAGGATAATTGAATTACAACTACAGCTTTTTTGGTGTGTTTATATTATAAAGTATATAATTATTCTTTGTATATGTGTTGAAGCTTTTATTTTGGGATGAGGAAATGTAATTATGATAGGAGCACATTTATGTGGGGACTTTTGAATTTATTTTAGTAAAAAAATGAGGAAGTAAATTATCATTGAGCTTGTGCTCAAATTGCACATTGTCGTGAAAATATAAAAATGTGTAATATTATTATGAACAGTTGTTTTATAGATATTGGTCAAGAAACTGTTTCAGAAAATTACAAAACAACAGTTTGTGTAGTTTTCTATACAGGGGGATGAGTGGTACCAAAGGCAAATATACAGGGTGGCCCAAAAAGTACTGGGGTTTATTGTTTGGGGATTATTGATATACACAACTTCCTTCAAATAGCCCCACAAAAAAGTCTGGAGGGGTCAAATCTGGTGAACGTGGAGGCCAAGCAAAATCACAATTTCTGGAAATTATTCGAATGGAATATTGCAAGCGTTCCTAACCATGTTGTGAATGGGTGCTGTTCAGACATTAAAATGACGACGATATTTTAGTTGAGTTATAATAATTGACCTTCCAGAAGAAAAAAAATCAATGATTTTGACGCGATTCTGCACATCATATGTAGCCATGATTTATCTCCAAAAATCAGTAAATAACCAGCAAAAAAATATATTAAAAACAAGAACGATATAACCATTTTTAATCCTTCAGTCTTTTTTGGGCCACCCAGCATATCAATGGACCGCCAAAAACCTCAAAGAAACTGAAGACCCAATGTTATTAAAAACATTTCTTGACACACATTTTTAAAATCGAATAATGGATCTATGCAAATGACAAATTGTTCTCTGCTTCTTCGGCCTAACAAAGCTGGCAACTGGACGTTAAATTCTAAGTGGCACGCCACAATGTGTTGGCCTGGAGTCTTTGGGACATTTTAAAATAAGAACAAACCGAAAAGCGCATCATTGTGCAACATGACAATTTACTTTTTCTCAGGTCAATCGTACAATTTGTTGGTTCATCCGTCGTACAGCCCAAAATGATTGTTTTCAGGTGTAATAAAATATGAAATATAAATTTTATTTTTAAGGCAATAATTTATTATACAATTAACTAATTTCATCTGTAACTTTTATAATTTTTCCAGAAAAAGTTTTATTAAAAAATAAAAACTCTATTTGTCACCGCGAAGTTTTTTGTTATTTATTGTGCTAATGAGCACCACGAAAGGTATTAATTTCCGCCTCTTTTTATGTTCTGCTTATAGCTTGATTTTATTCTACTCGTGTCCATGGCTGATATCGTTTTTGTTTTAATTCCCATGAAAATGATTCCGGTTTGTTCTTTCTCTTTTTTTTTTTTTGCTTATTGCCATAGTTATGTATGTATTGCCGGGTCTATCTCTATCTCGTTTTACGCATTCATAATGAATGTTCGTTAGGTTTTTTACTGCCCATCCACTGATTGTGCATCTGTTTTCTTCGATGTCCTTTTTTATCGTATTTTGTCTGATGATTTAAGTGGATGGATTCACTGGTGTCCCATTACCTACTCTACAAGTTTCCATGGATATTGTACAAATTGCAAAACTATTGGGACATTCCGGGCAGGATACACAGAAAATTGCTTAATATTTGTAACATAATAATTAATTAAGTGATTGATTAATTAATGACTCTTGGCATCGTAACTCCTGCTTCTTTGCGAACAACTTTAAATGTGACAGCATTAAGATTGTGATGCCATTCGAATGTGTTGGCTTAAACTTTTGTTCCAGTGTACGCGGGGATGCAAAGTCACACCTTCCACCAGATTTATCTAATGAGATGCAAATACGATTTGTTTCCAGAATTTCTTTCTTTGCACTGCTTCTTTTGAAATTAAATTCCCCTTCAAAGAAGCAAGAGTGCATTAGAATAATGAACATGAAATCAACGTAAGTCCTTGGTGTGCACAAGGCTATTGAGTGGAACAAGAAAAAAAAACAACTTCATTGATATAATGTGGGAATTCCATGGTGGCCCGTCCAGGGAATTCTATTAATATGTTCTGTGACAGAAACTTGAGACACAAGTATGTGAAACAGTACAGCATTAATTAATTGGTTTTCAAAAGAAAGACAAATGTGCATAAATTGTGTACAAATGTTAGTTAAGTTCTTTGGTTGCAATTCATGAAAAATGTGTATCTTTGAATCGACTACCAAACAAATGATTACAAAATGTATCCAGTGTTCTTGCTTGTAAAATAAAACTGATACATAAAGTAAAAAAAAAACACTTTTCTGTTGTGGATCACAGAAAATTCTTCTTTTAACATTTTTTTTTTATTTTCAAAAATTCTTCTTCCAGGACACTGAAAAATTTTTCATTGTTTTTAATAAGATTGGGGTACAATTCCGGATACAGAGAATCTTAAATATTAAGGACTTTTGATTTCGCTGCAGACTTCGGAGATAACAATTAAGATTTTTCTAAATTGTCAAAATTTTCCTTTACCAGGATTCATTACTTTCTATAATTACTTAACGTCATTCACCATAGAGTACAGCATTTTTAAATAGACATATTTCATCATAAAATTTTGAACAAAACAAGTGAAAAATTCTCTAATACCCACAGACGACATATCGTACATGCTGAGTGCAGTGGTTTGTGTAGATGTCACAATTCAAATAGTCATATTGTTGACAACAAGGCAAAATCCTCTGCCCGCAAGTACTTGACGACAATATTCAAATATTATTAATGGACTCGTTCAGTTATTAAGAGATTTCTATCGAATTCTATTCGACCGTTATTGGGTTGCCGCAGTTTGTTGTCATAACAAATGCCGACATTAGGACATGCATGTATGGGTGTTTGTATGCATGTGTGTGTGTGTGTGCATGGATATTTGCAGACAGCTAAATATTGTAAATACCACCGCCCGCCCAGTCGTGCAGAAAGATCGACAGATTACGCTGTGACTGCATATGAAGTGAATGCCTGTGTTTCTGTGCGATTTATTTGAATGTTTTCACTTTATTGTCATTCATGTGGCGTACGGACATGTCGTTACACAAATGTCAATTCATGCTGTGCCCGAACTAAAAATATGGTGTTGTGTTCGTGTGTAAATCTAATGTCATACAAATGCATATGTATCGTCATATACCAGTAAGTATAGCTGGCTGTTAGTGAATCTTCAATAACCAGTTATAGGACATAATCAATTTTCGATCGTAATGCTTTGTGATTGACAAAAGCTTGTTTGGGTTAAACATACAATAATGTGGGTCACATGCAAATATTGGTTGCTTTTGTCATCAAACAGACGAAGCGAAATTAAAGAGAAATTTAGATTGGACTGTTATATTAAAGGGCGGTGGCTTTGCCTTTACAGAAATTTAGATTAGACCGCTATATTAAACTTTTTGAACTTTCCTAAACACTTAATAATGACAAATTGCTATTCAATATAGATATAGCTCGAATATTATGTGTTCCATTCCATTAATACAAAACTTTGCACATGCGTTCGAAATCAGTTCAAAAAATATGTGAATGGTTAAACTGAATTCAGAAGATGACATCTAATACACTAATTTGTAACAAAATTTTATGGAAAATGTACCTAAAATCTCAAAGACTACATGTGGATACTCTATTCATGGTTAAGAATTTGCGGTGTCGACATACAATTTTACGATTTTAGGTTTGAACTGCATCTCGCGGAGTAGCACGCGATTACATTTATTAGAAAATGTAATTCCGTTTCAAATTCTTTTATCGAAATTATGCTAGAAAAATGTGTTTTATATTTAGACCAGCTGTGCCCAAAATAGGTCCCATGGGCTGTCGGTGTGTGTCAAATTTCTCACTAACACAATTATAAAAGAGAAACAAAATTTATTTTATTTCAAATTTTACATTTATTCTGCTTTGAGAAGTCAATGAGGAAGGTTCTGTTGTCGATTTTTCTTTGTGAATTTTTGTGCGTACACTGAACGAAATGAATGGGGATATGAAATATGATTTTTTTTGCCGAAAATTATTTCGGAAAATGGAATGTTTGGTTTGTCAGCGCACTATGTCGCGATCAAAATTGTATTATCTTAAGAGACATTTTGTGTCTTTTCCGGATATAACAATAATTTGTCTAACAAGGAAAGGAATTCGCTAGTTTTAGACCTACTAAAACCTTTTTATGAAAGGTATACTTTAGGTTATGAGGAGGAGAGATATATTGAAAGCTCCAATATCAAATTACTCCAAATAAAAGCTTCCTATGCTGCGGCATTGGCAAAACAATGCCGCCCATTTGTTGACGGCATGTTTTTCAAAGAACTCTGTCTGGAAGTTTTGCATATATTTGGAGAAAAAGCTCAGGAGTGTTCTAATTTATTAAATGACATTCCATTGTCGCGAAATACCGTCAGTCGTAGGACAGAATCTATCAGTGACTTCATCCATACAAATATTAAAAATATAATTTTGAAGTGCAAATATTTTTCTATATGTATAGATGAGACAACCGATATTGGCGACATTTCCCAACTCTTGATATGCGTTAGTGCGGTAGACGACGACCTTCTGTGCCACGAAGAAATACTGAGATTAGTATCCCTACACGGCCATGTACGGGGAATTGATGTTTATAATGCTGTTTATGAGGAAGTGTTCGACTTTGCTGATAAATCTAAGTTTGTTTGCGTTTGTTCTGATGGGGCGCATGTAATTCCTTTGCCTGTAATGGTATCCAAATTAATTTTGGTCTATTAACGATTACTCGGTCCATTATATTGAATTAAATGCATTTTGTCAATATTTTTGACTTCTTTTTTTAATTTCTTCTCAAATATTTATATTCATTCTTGTTAAAGAGCAATTCTAATAATTGCATTCATGTTAATGAATTTGAAGGTTTATTGGATAAAAGAATCAACGCTCACTTGGTATGCAAGAAATTTCAACATCAACAATAAATTAATTACTTTACACTTAAAAAACAAAAAAAGAACCAAAACGAAACGAAAACAGAAAAAAATAAAACAATATTTCTCACAGTTTACTAGAAAACTTTGAAATGTGTGTATTTCGAAACAATCACAATCACAAAATTTGAATGTATTAGTGTGGACAGCCCTGATTTAGACACAAAAAAAAAAAAAAAAAATACAAAATAACACAAAAACATACATTTTTACACCTATGTATGTATATATATATATATATATACAAAAATGAATTGCTGTTCGTTAGTCTCGCTAAAACTCGAGAACGGCTGAACGGATTTTTCATATCTTAGTCTTGAAATGTTCGTGGAGGTCTAGGGAAAGTTTAAAAGGTGAGAAAAAGTCGAAAACCGCGAAAAAATTGTAAAAAATATTATGCAGCCCATTTGCATTTCCACGAATTTAATAGCGAGCTATTTTGGTAGCACCACAGTCTTAGTTGTTATTTTGAGATATTTTGGGCGAAAATTGGTGGCGTATCATTCCTGTAAGTCTACATTTGTCAATTATTGAAAAATTTAAAAATAATATTTTTTTTCAATTGGATTGACATTGTATTGAGAATTTTTTTGGGAGAATAAAAAAATATAAGGGAAGTATATCGTTGAATGAACACGCGATCATTGTATGTACACGTTTTCCATAGAATGAACGTACATTTTGGGACTAATGAAAGTATGGAAAATCAGAAGACATTTTGAAACGAGTTCGCGTCCATTAGGGGTATTCGGATTCTAAGATCCATGCTCTAGGTTAATTAGTTTGATAATAATAATATTAATATGTTATTCCTTAAAATACCTGAAATATTGATATGCCACGGGAAATATTAATTAGGCATATTGTTTTTCAATATCTTTGAACTTATAACTAGAACACCTCGCATTTATTTGGTATATCCAAAAATGTGTATCACAGAGAAAACTAATTCGTTGCAAAAATCTATCATTGAGCTCAGTTGGAAAGAGAACAACTAACAAAAACCCAGCAATATTAGAAAAAAAAAATAGCCAAGACATAATATCAAATTGTAAGGTTATACCAAAACCTCCGTCCGATGTTACCTATTCGTATTGAACATGCCAAGTGCCGATAACACTCAGGTTGGAAAACGGGGGTAAAAACTTCAACATGCCGAAAATTGAACGGAAAATAATTATGGCGTCTTTTTAAAAGGTTTACCTATATTGCTATATCACAACTCGGACCTAAATAGATAATTATTCGCAATAGTGTGTCTCACCCCCCAATATCACGAAATGCAATTTTAGCTACTACAATGGGAAGGAGATATATTAATTGTTGGTAGAAGATTTTACACCACATTAGAGATTGTGATGAAACCCGTGACGGTTCTGTTGAAAACCGTACTCAAAATCTTCAAAATACGGAATGTTTAGGGCTACAATTATATGGGCGGTAACCCGAAACATGTGCCAATATTGATAATATTTGGTACGGACACTTTCTGCTCAATTACAACCAATTCTGTTGAAAAAAAATTTAAAAAAGTCTCATATTGCGTAGCCCCCATATACAGCCATATGGGTGCTACCCTAAATAGTGAACTAATATTGAAACTTTTCAATACCAAATATCCAATGTATGTCCAAATTTCAATCGTGGAGGGTAGAAAAAAGCTAATTTAATATTGGGCTATCTTTATGTGAATTATACATCAACAATATTGCTATGCAAGACAACGTTTGCCGGGCCCGCTAGTATAATTAAATAAAGGCCGCCCGCATACAATTTTTCACAAACGAAATAAACATAAAATAAAACCATTTCAATACTTTTACGTTAAAGCCTCAGCGCTATATAAAAACGGACAATACCCATCATAATAGACGTTATGCCCGTCAACGGGATGAAGTTTTTCAATTGTGCCGTTATTTTAAATAGACCCCCATACAAAGTCAAAGAATTTCAAAAGTGTGAAATGGATAGTCCTGTTGTTGTTTTGCTTTCAACCTCAATGCACAAAACCAATTTTATGACTTCTTTTTTTTTAAGGGGGATTTTTTCATTGGTGTCATCAGGGCCTTTGGCCAAAAGTAATGGTGATGGCGCTCCTATAGTTGGTTGACTGGAAATACATACATATGTAGAAAGAAATGTCATTTCACATAGACAAAAGGATACAATGTGCATAAATGGCTGAATGCGCAATGATAGCAGGAACCTGAATTATTACTGGTCGTTAAAATTAATAATCCCTATATGGAATTGTTGCTAAGCTATTCATTTCAGCTTTAATAAATTTAGATTTCTGGGATGTTTGTAGTTTCTAAATTTTATTTCAAAACCAACGTAGCATAATAGAATGTTTTCAAAAAGGGTTTAGATTAGAAGTTTTTGACTTTATAGTTCTGTCGAGTGTAAGCTATGATCTATGTTATGTTATATAGCATTATATCCTTAATCTCTTTTGTTAATCATAATATATGGCAATGCTTTATCAAAACCAAATTGCAATCACTAGATATGTAGTTATCGATGCCATTTTTTTCTAAATAAATTTTACACAAACAACGGACATAGAGAAATACTCTAGTGACTTGACACTGTAACATATTCTAGAACATAACATATACATATATGTAGCTTTGTTTTTTTTTTTTCGGCATATAAATGCATACATTTTAATAGCAAATGAATGAGAGTATCAAACATTTGAAAAAGCGATGCCAATGGCACTTTACATTGTCAGCCATTGAAACTAGTTATGTTACCTAAAACGATATCTAGTGTAATACATACTCGAATTTTTTCCCTGGTAACCGGTTTGAAATTTACTTTTATGAAAACCAATATAGTTCGGGATCCAAATTGTATTTAAGAACTAAGCGTAAGCTAAAATCAAACATATATATATATATAGTATATCAAACATATATATAGACTAACATTAGAAAATACCATATGAAAATATCAAACACTATTTGCCAGGGGATTTTGTACTGAACGAAAATATATTACTTTGTGAAGTCTCCGACAAAGGTTGAATGACAAATTGAATACATATGTAAAAATATTTGTGTAGCACAAACTACAAATAAATCCAGATGAATATCTGAAGTTCCTCTGTCCCTTGTATGGTGTGAGTAAATTGAAAACGTAAAACTCATTTTCTGCAAAATTAGTTTTTATACCCTTCACAACACTGTGGTACAGGGTATTATGTCTTTGTGCACATGTTTGTAACAAGCAAAATAACCCATGGTTCCTTTTGAGAATATGAATAGACTCACCTTCTGAGTCGATTTATGCATGTCCGTCCGTCTGTTGATGTTAAATTGTAAACAAAGTACAGGTCGCATTTATCATTTGGATGAAATTTGGCACAGCTCATTTATTTGGCCCAAGGTCGTATTGAAATTGGGAAAAATCAGTTCAGATTTAGATACATTTTCGTCCGATTTTATGTAAATGGTGCACCAAACTCCTAATGTGTGTCCGATTGACACGAAATTTTGCCCAACCAATTGATACTAGAATGATTTTTTTTTTGTATAATGGGTGCAGATGCAGACATAGCTTCCACATATATTTCGAAAGGGGGTCTGATTGATATATTACGAATAGAGTGTATCAAGTCTGCTATGAATGGATTTACACAAATTTGTCCCATTGAAATTTAGCATAGGTTGCAGAAAGGCCTGCGTATGGATTGATGTTCGACGGTTCATTTATTGATAAAGATCAAATCAATTTGTTAATGGAATTTTAAAAGAAAATTGAGAATTCCCATATGTAGAATATACCCAATGTTGTGAAGGGTATCATATAGTCGGCGCAGCCCGGCTTTACTATTTTCCTTACTGGTTTTTTAATTATGTATGTCTAGTTAAAAAAAATAATTGAATTACTGAACATAGATTGATATTTTAATATTTAGTTTTTCTTAACGTATACGTATTATTCATGGTATTTATTATACAACCTAGTCAATGAAAGACAAAAACCGGTTTCAAATACATTTTCCATTATCTATATGTCACTATGTCAGACAGTAGGATTAGACAGCAGAAGCATATTGCATACAATCAGTGTCCATTATGTTCTTATCTATATTGTGGCTGTATTTGAAAATCGCCTTGTTGAAGTTGGCATACAGCGTTCGCCGCACTATTTACCTACATTCAACCAGATTGTCTATGGACAGATTTTGACTATATGAAGATATATGAGCATGAGCACACACACACATACTCACAGGCATTGAAATGTACCCGCATTCATAGATAAAATATAGTGTACATCTTATGCGTTTATGCTTTAATGTGCAGTTATATAAACACAAACACACATACATAGATATTTTCTAATTCTGTGGGTCCTGTGGCTGGTGTCCTTGCAAATCGTTATAGTTTAGTTTGCAATTTCTGATAGTCTGCAAAAAGTGTAACTGTTGTGAACATGTGTCTGTGTATTTCCAATGTATTTGTGAATGAAAGTGTATGTACGTACAAAGAATGGTTGTGTAATGTCAGGGAAAAACCAATGGTATTTTGCCAAAACATAAAATTATGATTGCTGTGTGAACATTTTTTTTCCATTTTGAAAGGGTTTTCTCATTTTATCTGCTGGCATTAGTTATGATGTGTGCTTAAATTTTTTGTGGATATATTCATGGGTTTAGGCTTCGTCATCTATACCAATAAAATATGTTTTTTTTTTATCAAAATAATTCAAACAGTTCCGTATTTCCTTTGGCGATAATTTTTTTTTATTGAAATTCTAAGTTTTAAAATAATAGATAGATAATTATAGAAAAATGCTTTGCTTACCTATGTAAGAAACAATGGGATTATATTTCTATTTGTATTTATCGAATTTATAGTCATCCTGCATTCAAACCTAAACACATCGAATAAAACCCCAATTTTAAAATACCCAATTTTCGAAATATTATTACAGAACATAACTGAAACAATTTTGCTGAAAGATCTTCTACACAGACCTACACAGACAGACCTTTAATGTCATATTTAGATACAAATTTACGTTTTTATGCAATAGTCAATACCATGACAAATCTTTATGTTTTTTGTTGGACAATTCGAAAATCATAAATTTTCCTTTTTCAAAGCAAGACCCCCTAGATGTAATATAAATGATAAATTTATAGGAAATAATAGGAGAACAAATTACCATGCCATGAAAAGCATAAAAAACAATTGTCTAAATTAATCTTTGCCTACACCTATTCTGCATAATAGTTTCTGTAAATCCTATTGTTATTTTACTCCGACTTCTTTGTTTATAATAAAAATAATTATATCCTATTGTTTTCTATACAATCATTGCTTTTGTTATAAGCCCCATTTCTCCTCTGTGCTACATCGGATGTGGTGGCAGGAGACCAGCATAATTCCGCCCTTAATAAATTAAGTCAATGATCTGTAAAATAACTCTTTACAAATATTTAAGGAAAAATTCTCTACATTTCTCCTGCAAACAGTGTGGCCCATTGCCACGAACTGTATATCCATTAAAGTAAATTGCGATAATAAATAATAATTTATTTCACCTGCGAGGCATAATAATCGACAACAGTAACGAAATCGAAGACCAGCAAATTAAGAAACGACCAAAAGCCATTCAATTCTAAACGGACTTCAGCATCACGCTTCGATTAATTTACACCATTTCCCACTAAAATCTCATCGCTGTCATGAAAAGCACATAAGTGTTGTGCGGAGCGATAAAAGTATGGCCTGCCTCATAATTTTTGTCGGTATTTGGGTCATTTATGCCGATGTATCCGTACGCAGTCCTAAACAACAAGGAGAGAGTTTTAATGTGTCTTCTCATTCCATTATCATCATCGAATTGGATGGAGAAAATAAACTGTTTATTGTTGCATATCATATTAATTATTTCTCCGAATTTTCGGTCTGTTTACTTATGAGCTATAAAATGGCCAGAGGCCAATATTGTTATGCCAAAAACAACAACAACTAGAATACCTATACCACACTATACACAAATATACCTTTAACGCTGCAAACAAAAAATAATAAAAATGTGTGAGGGGGTGGGGGAGGGATGGGGTGTTTGCTTGATACCCGGGCTCGCATATCCTTTCGTTTGCCGAAATGAAATCATCGATCGGTGACTTATTTATGCTGTAACCCTCAAACCATTATTTTATTTTCGAAATGTCCGTATTGGACATTGTTTGCAACTGAAATTGGCCCAAGGACTCATTGTTTGTTTTCGCCTTGTTTGGCTTGGAATAATTATTATTGCCCAAAATTGGCTGGTGAGTGTAAAATTAAAATATTAAAAGTTTGGCTTGTTCATTGGTTAAGTATGCTATTAATTTGATGCAAAACTTATTTAATGGTAGTGTGAAATACATACATAGGAATTATAAAATATGTCGATATATTTTTATACAGCAATGAGGTACAATCACCGTGTAATAATGACAGTAATTTTTGATTGAAAATTAGTAATAAATAAAATTTGATATTTACAATTTTAAACATGTTGGGACCACATTGAATTCGGTTACCGTAAACGATTTTAATTCGTAGTGACTGTTTCCGTTGTAACATTTGTTTTATATTGCCAAAGTATCGGAATATTATTCAGCATATCATTTGTTCAGTATGCAAACTCTAAAAGCAATACCAAAATTACCTGACCTTTGGCTTGATGGTAAACAATTTATGCTAAACGTGCCTCTGGCAGGGTTATGGTATTTGGCCCAATCTTTAAATGGCATGAGTATGCAAATTTGTACTGTTGCCATGCATGTTGCTGTAAGAAGTGTACCCAATGGATTCGCATGCAACGGAAACGAAGGGATGACGAGTAAACCCAAAAAATATTTATGGATCAATAAGTTGCTTGATATGTGGCGAATTGGTTATAATAGCTTCATAGAATTTAACTGCTTTAAAGAAACATGCAAAAGTAGAATATAACAATGAACTTTATTAAGACTTTAAAGTCTTCATTCAGAAAATAGTCATTTTACTTTCAAATGGCGTATGAGTTTCAAATTCATCTAGCTTTGAGACTATAAAAATGTATGCCCGTGCCTAAAGTCAATTGATCCTTAAGAATGTCGAATCCTTGATGGACAGGAATGGTTAGTGTGACAATATTTTTTAAGTTTACGACTGTCAAAAAGTTATAAACGTGAAAAACTTCATATACCTGTATAAAATGTAATGAATGTGGTGAGCGTCATTTATTTCAATATGTTCACCAGATACTGTTTTTTTTTAAGAATACATAAATTTTTTGGATATTTCCTATTATTCCTTACAAGTCCCGATAAAAACTTCTTTACTTTTGTTAGAATTAAATTTTGAAATTTGATATGAGTTTCATTCATCATTGCTATATAATTTTTCCATATTTTCTAGATTAGCGTTCCCGAACTTTTCAAATTATTTTGTATTCTGAGAGCGATTTTGAAATGTTTCTCTTTTACCAGTTTTACTATTAAAAAAGTACTGGAACAGACCAATAAACATATTCTTATTCTATGTAAACTACAGTAATATTGCAAAATTGACAAAAATCAATGAGGCAACATAATAAGTACAGGTCATAAAATGTTTATAGACACTAGATTAAAATCCAATAAAAAGTATATTCACTCTCGCCCGTTAGAAAAAACATTAAGGTCAGTTTTATTGCTACACCAAACATATTTTCAAATATTGGCAAACAATATTTGACAAAAGATAGGAGGCTGGTATTGTATTGCTGACTCAAAGAAAAAATAATATTTGTTTACATCAGCATATTTACGTGCAGAATTTCCCGCATTTGTTATTATAAGTATTGATATCTTCTACTATGTGAAGCTTGATAGTATAGAAAAAATTAAAAGGACAATATTTTACTGATATGCAGTGTGAAAAGAATTGTTTTCTAACAGTTATATAGTAATTTGAATAGTTTTAATGCAACTTACGCTACTAGCGATTGTACGCCACTTATTGCGATTGTAAATTTCAAAATTTTGATTTAATTTTCAATCGGCTGGCAAATAAGCATAAATTATATTAAAAACTGGAATCATTGTTGCTGAAAGTCCCTAATTTTATTGAAATAAAAAATGTTGAAACCTAGTTTTAAATGCTAAAATATTCCTTATTCCGTCGTTTATAAAGCTTATAAAATATTAATTTCATCTCAACAAGAATTTGGTGTAGGAATCGATAACATAACCACGTCGTTTAATTACCTCTGCATATCTTAATGGCATGGAGTGGATTAAATGATCAACTATGTCTTTTGGGACGTTATCTCTCTGATCATTCAGGGCAACATAGAAATTCTCATTTTATAAAGATTGATTTCGAATTTTTTGTTATACATTTTCCCACAGGTGAGCAGGCCAATCAAGAACATATCATTTTTTATTGGATATCCATTGTTTTACCAACTTAGACGCGTGCTTGGGGGGCTTGTCTTTTTGAAACACCCATACAAGAGGCATTTCCCACGATGCATATGGCCACATTACGTCAGATAAAATATTTTGGTAATCTTCTGACCTTATCATTCGAGCGATTTTATGAATCAGATCAATTCCTTGTATGGAAAAACACCCACATACTATAATGTTGCCTCCACCCCGTTTTACAGAACCTTTTGCATATCTTGGGTCGAAATTTTGGTAGGCCTTTTGGCCTACGCGCCATACACCTGAATCCGAACTGTGTAAATTAAATTTGATTCAACAGAAAAGATAACACATTTCCACTTCTGCACATACCATTGGAGATACTTTTTTGCAAACTGAAAACGAGCTAACCAATCTTTTTTTGAAATTAATGGTTTCTTATAGTTATTATAGTTATATAGTTATTATTTATAGTTATATAGTTATTATATATATTATTTATTATAGTTATTATTTTTATTTTCCGATCTAGTTTTAGTGTATCGTACGTTTTCTTCCTCCACAATGCACCGTCTTGGTGTTTCCGCTTTCTGTGACACGGAATGCTGTTGATTTATGGACCTTATACTTTTCACATATTTATTTTTGGGACACAATCGTATAATGTGCTCATTATATTTATTGTCGACCATTTTACCGACTTTTTTTAAAATGTAGCACTTGGGCCCACGTCGATAAGTGTGTTACGATATTATACAACTAACTCAATAACATTGCTTTGCTTTTTTCTTCTTTATTAACGTCAATACTTTATAGTTATAAAAAAGAAGATCGTCTACCATCTTCTTTTTTATTATAACTATAAACTCTCGAAATATTACCAGAGACAAAGGAAGAAAGGAAGTGTATTAAGAAGTTGCAAATGTTTTGAGCAGGCCAAAACACGTTTTCTATATTCTTGGGAAAATAACAACAACATATTGAAATTTATAATTTTTCCGAGTATAATTTAGAAGGATGGCTTATTAGAGGTTGTTTTTAAACATAAGTTAAAATTATAAAACCATCTAAATCTTAGTTCCGCCCCATTTTGATTGATTGCAGTTCTAGTTGCAAATGTTTTGAGCAGCACTATATGTATTTGAAGACTTAAAGAAAAGGAATATAAATTGATATTACAGTATATCGATATTGCAATATTTAAGGTGTTACTTGGAACGTTCAACAGACGGGCTATAATTTAGAACTACAGGTTGTTATGATTTGGAGTCCCAATATAAATAACCCAGACGAATTTTCCCATCTGTAATATCTATTTCGTTTTAGACAAGGTCTCGTTCAGTTTTAGTTATTTCGAAAGTCCACATTGTCCACCTTATTAAACATTTTCTTCAGTTGTGTCTTGTTTTGCCCATATATAAGGTATACTTAAGGGTTATTAGTTTGTACTGGAATCTTACTATATACTTTCCATCTTCAAATAATATTTAGCACTTTAAGCTCCAATGTTTCCTGCAGACAACAACTTTTTTAAAGTTAACATATTATACCACCACTTATTTGTAAGTACTATTTTGATTTTTTATTTGGACATCAATGATTGGCAACTTATGTTAAAAATAATCAAATCAAAACATCACTATTATGCTTATTTATGCTACATAATATTATGTAAAAAGGCTAACATTTTTGAAGGATGTTCTCTGCACAGTCTATATGTTTTAATCTTTCGGTACTCGAAAATATCAACATTATCTCAAAACTATTTCTTTTTATTCCGGGAGAGTAGATCTTAAACAACAATTTTATTATATTTAATTTTCGTAATGACGACGTGGTTTTAGCGCGATTTTTAAAATATTACGCTTGACGTAGTTTGATAACTTGTTAATGACTCATACATAGAAATTGTAACTTAATATTCACATGAACAGATTAAATACACGCAATGTTAATATATATGCACATGGAATATCTCTAAATAAGTGATGCAAACATTTATTTTCAATTCAAGTATAAATGCAACTAAAATAGTATAAAGTTCTGCCGGAATGAAGTTTTTCATTGTGCAACATGCGGTTTCTTATCAACTGAGCTCCTAATGTCTTTCGGGTGGTATGGTTGGGACCTAAATGTATTGTACCATATTTCCTGGTCTCAATATCAACCATCATAGTTATTTCCATTAGTGTTCTGAGCTCGATCTTTAAATAGAGATTTTATTTTGGTAAGACCTCCGACAAATTTTTAAAGGGGTTGAATGACAATAGCACGGCATGCTGTTCAAAAGAAAAGCAGGAACAATTATTTTTTAGGCCATATCTATTTTCTGTTCCGGGGTGTGACATTATTGTGTTTAACATACTTATAATAAAGTTGTATAAAGTGTATAAACTACATATACCTGTATGTAGTAGATTTAATTATAATTAATACTACTAGGAAGAATTGGAGAATTGTGTTATTTTCCATGAAACTAAAAACTGTAAACATCATATTTTGTTTCAGAATTTATTATAGTCCGGAAACTAAAACAGTACACGCAATCAACTGTATTATGCAGAAAACGCTTCTATTCATCGGTCATTGTAAGGAACTTGTTAATCCTACCTCCCTTTATGTATAAACAGTAGGATTTACTAAATGTACTAGTTTAACAGTAGAGTTCGGCCTGGATATTGTATTTATATTATTATTTTTTAACGAGGTTAAATACATTTTTATTATTTCATAGAAATAGTTTATTGCAACTAACTTCTAAGCCGTTATATATCATCTATTTAAAAAATGACTTTTCGGGTATCGGAACAATATTAAAACGACAGGATATTTCATCAAGGAAACCCCAAAATTCTCAATTAAATATTTTTTCTCATATCCGTTGCTATTGTTTTGCAATCATTTCCAACTCAATGTAATATTTATGATTGTCGAGGTGTGAAATGAACTCTCAGAATATTGGAAACGTGGCCCTCACTCATTTTCCGATACCTATCACATAACCATTATTAAGTATCATTTATTACACCTGCTATTCCTTTAATATAAAAAATTGTCAAATATGAAATACATATCTACGTGACAACCTAATAACAGTTTGGCCATGTGTTTGTGTTCGTTAATTTGAATAAATAAATATACATATTCATAAATTTCCATATATGTATGTGTGTGCGCGTATTTGTTCACCTATATTGGCTAGTGGGTACTTGAATTAATATTACCTTTTCATTGGTGGTCATGTTGTCGAAGGTTCGCTCCCGCCAGCACCACGCTGCTCCTTAACAATTCATTGTGAATTGCTACTCAAGTGCAATTAAATTTTATGATTTTTCAATTGTCATAAAAACCTGGCGAAATAAATGAAATAAAAGGCCATGTGAACAAAAAGTGAACAATCGTCACAATGACGACAGTAGCACTTGCCGTTTGCTGGGTTATAATGGGTTTTAATGACACTTCCAAAAGTGCCACAGTTTGTTTTATTTGATTTGTTTGCTTCGTTTTGTTTCGGACGATGGGTCGTCCCCATTTGTGGCTTTATCGTGCTCCTGTTGTTGGAGAAACCACAACAACACCAACCTGGATTGGGTCTGTATGTGGAGCAGTTTGTTATCGGTAACAAAACAACAAACAGATGCTGAATACCGGGAAATATAAGGTATAATAAATGTATTGTCGAATGTGGAAAGTAAAACAGTGTCTATGGCATAAACGATGAAATGAATTAAAAGAAAATAAAGTTTGGAATAAAAAACTGGAATAAGAAGAATATTACTTTTAACATCTGTGCTTTTTTGGTGACATAACGTTTGATATTTATTTATTCCACGTAGTTTTTTGTTGGTAATGCTGTGATAAGAATGCATAGCAAAACGAAAACACTGAATGGAAATATAAGGTTAACATTCTAGTGATAAGTTAAATATGAAACATTGTTGCTTTAGAATGTTCAATCTTAACATCCCATTAGTGCTAGGACAGGTTATAGACTGTATTCGGTTTCTATATGAGTAGAAACTGTAAATATAACACAAAAAATAATTTCTGGAAAATTCCATTTTTTTTTTTTGAAAGATGGACTACAAATTAGAAGACACTTGTATTAAGGGGAGGGGTGAACTACAATTTTGATATTTTTGGTATATAGTGTTTTTGGTTATATTACTGATACAAAAGTGGGAAATATTTTTGTGTCACATGTTAATGCTTTGGCTCGGGGGTTTTTCGGCCACATTTTCCGGAAATTAATGAAAACTCGTTTTAAACTAGGCAGAAGAAGGAATCTTGGAATTTTAGTCTGATCAAGAAAATAAATATTTTTGTGGAATTCCGGTACTAAATCACCATTGCTACCCCACACAAAGGTTATAATAATGGGCATTGGCAAATTAACATATATAGGGGGAAAACTGATTTTATTTTGTTATCTTTAAAATGATTCTAAATACGCAATAATTATGAAATCACATAACTCCTATTTTGTTTATCAATTATTATTGTTTTAATTAAATGTTTGCTTTGCTGAAATTTCTATTAACCACAACAACGATTGCGTAGAGTAATAAACATTTTAACATCTGTCTTGTGCCTCATCTACCATGAAGAGAGTCTTCAAATCTCATTATCGCCTAGACACATAATTTAATTAACAGTTTTGGCTTTGGAAACCACACCCAATTGTTCAGTCGTTGTGCTTCAATCCGAACGCCTAATCCTATGCCCATGGTTAACCAAAGGATGCAATTAAATGGAAAGGAGCGTAAAGCGGCTACCCATTCTATGAATAATGGCTGACTTTACACTCATGGGATTTATTTTATAGTTCTGAATTCATTATTTTGTTGTGCCCTTTCCGCTGGTAATCATTGACGTTTACGACACCATCACTGATCTCCTTTCATGGAGACTTTATTTTTTGAAGTTTTCTTTTATGTCTTAAAGAAATTGTAAAGATACGTCAATTTTTCTGTTATTTTTGTGTGTGTGCGTTTGTGTGTCCTCAAGATTTTTTGACGATTTGGGGTGGGTTTTTCTTCTGAATGGTGATGTGTCTCCAAAGACCAATCTGCAATTTATCTGGTTTTTGCAATCAAACGCTTTATAACCAAAGTTTGTGGATGTTATTTGTGATTGTTGCTTTTACTGATGCTGTTGTTGATTCTATCCCTCCGTAACGAGTTTTTTCTCTTTATTCATGTTAAACTTTATGTCGATTTCCATCTATATTCTACACATTCGGTCTGTGTACATGCGTGCGTGTGTGAGTAAATCAGAATACACGAAGCAAAGCGTTCGGTTTATAGTTGCCTCAGTTGTTGTTTTCATTCTTTTTTATTCGTTTCCTTCAATGGAACGGAAATTATCTATTTTATGCTCATGAGATTTTCCTAAATAACCATGAACCGTAATACACAGCGAAAGCATCAAACTTCCTCTTCGAACACTACACATGCTATAAAGAACGCTAGTTTTCATTGATTTTTCTCATTGTTCGTGTTCACTTTAATAGAAGCTGAGAGAGCTTGTCAAATTATATTGCTTTAAAAAATAATGGGTTTCACCTTGAGTTAGACTATAAAACGAAAATAAATGTAATGTTTTGTTTTCTATTATTATGACGAGTATCTCCCTAAATAAAATGCCTGACTTTTATACAACAAATATAACAATTCTTTATGAATTTGTTAAAGTTTCCATATCGGGTCGCCCTAAACAAAGGTCTAAGTTTCGAGCAGGTGTCGACTTCGTTATATGATTTAATACGTACGCGTGGATTCTGTCTGTAAGTTTTTTTAATTATTTATATACATTTAATGTAATACTTGTCTACCAATCAGTATCAGCAAAAATTCATTCAAGCTAAGCAAATTATAGCCGAAAAGACAGGATAGATACGATAGTATTTCGAAATGTTTCCAATTATTCAGTAAATAGCCTCTAAATTTTATTTCTGCTGAAACCGATAGGATAATATTTCGAAATAGACAATAAATGCATTTTTCATTTATGCTGTATATGATAACTCTTGAAGCCATTGTCCGCACCTATTCTAAATATATGTCTCTAACGAAATTTGCCTGAGATTAATTTATATTAACTTCAGTACATTGTACAAAAATTGTGTGTCAATTGTGCAAACTTTGGATCTTTAGTGCACCATTTTGTATTAAATCGGAAGAAATTATATATTGGAGATATATATCAAAATCTGAACCGATTTTCACCAAACTTAGACTCAATTCAGTGCGATGTGCCAATTTTCGTTCAAATCGAAAGATACGGACGTCGGACGGACATGCATAAATCGACTCAGAAAGTGATTCTATGCATATCCTCAAAAGGCAACATAGGTCTATCTCGTTTCCCTTTGCATATTACAAACAGATGCACAAAGACATAATACCCTGTACCACAGCGTGGTGATCGATGCAAAATAAATTTGTTTTTCTGTAAAGTATAACTTTTTTATACTTATGAAAATAACCTACGTTATTCATTCAGCCACATTTATGACGTTTACAGTGAAGAGAACTACATCCGCTTGTAGAAAAAGCAAACGGAAAGTAGCCTAAGTAAAAAGAAATATTTATTACCACACACATTTTGCGTGACCTCCAAAGCCTCACTAACTGTACAAAAGGGAAATCTGTAAATTCACTTATGTAATATGTAATTAAATGGGATTTCATTAAGAATTTGATAAAAGTGGTGGCAAATATTAATAAGAAACTTGAAAAGTGAATAATGTTTTTGGCGAGAAAATGATTTTAATAAATGCGAACTTCACACAACTATGTTTTCATTTTTTACTTTTGTATATGGGTTTAAAAAATTAATCCATATAGGGCATAAGTGTATAATAATAAATAATATATACTAATATTCTGATATAAATCTGTAGATATCGATTTATTTTATATAAGGCAAATCAATTGATTTAAATATTTTAACATTTGTAATTGCATGGAATTCTCCGCAATTAAAACAATAAAATACTACACAGACAAACGACACTGCAGGATATTGTCTGTATATTTTTATTGCATTCAATACATCCTCTACCCAAATCTGTGTTCAAAGTGTGGCGATTGAAATAAAATGTTCGACCCAATCGGTGTTGTTTTTTTGTTCCCTTTTTAAATATTTCACTTCAATGATTTTATGGCTCGTTTTTTACATTTTATTTGAATCCATTGTGTTTTATTATCTAAGTACGAACACCAACATTGTATTTCATGTACAAGTCGCCTTCCACACCCACCAGAATGACGTTATAGACCGCATGTAGTTTCCTTCGTCTCTAGATTGGAATTATTTTGCGGTTATGAATGGCAATAACGTTGTACTACCACTGAAGACACCAATGTAATTTCTTCTCGGATTGCCTTTTGTATCGGTTGTAATGAAATTCTCTTGATTGCCTCATTTGAAGTTTACCACAGAACGAAGAAATCATACTTGGGATTGATTGCAAAATTGAGTGTCTATTCTGATGTGAAATGTAAGAGTGTTCCATAGCCATGTTTTATTCATAATGCTATGGAGACTGCAATTCTCAATAGTGGTTTGTTTTGCCTTTGCTGATTGAAAACAATCTCCCCTTCCATTTCAGATTTTTAAACCATTCTAAATTGACTTTATTATCGCATGCATTTATACAGTTTTTTACACATAAAAACATCTTACAGAGAATTCGAAATTTATGTAATTGAGAAACATTAGGTCATTTGAAATATCTTACCGGTCGACATGAAAAGATATCTTGCAAAATGCCATTGAACGAATAATTATATCCATATTGCCTTACCTGCAAGGAAAACAAATTGTTATGAAATATTTTATTATCATGGTTGTAGGTGGGATAATTCATTATCAAATGTTAAAGCAAACAAGTAAAAACGTCATTCGATCGGGCCAATCTTTTTTATACACTCCACCATTAGTTGGGCATTTTAAACACCTACAATATATGGTAGGCTATGCCATGGTAATTTTTTGATGGGAAGATTTGACACCCAATAACATACAAATTAAAGCCATTCGGTTAAAAAACGCGCACATCATCCTCAAGCTAAGTAAGGGGGTACCATTGTATGGGCGCTATCCTAAACAGATAACCGACATTGATATTTTTCAATATGAAGCTTTGCTGCTCAATATTAATACAGAACTCCAATTTACAGAAAATTTTCCATCCGGTTGAAAAATGTTCCCAATTTAGTGAAAAATGTGCCGAAATTATATCTATATATATAAATATATATATATATATTAAATAAAGATTCGTCAGAGAAACCATAACATATAAATATTGGTGATCAGAATATCAGTTCTATCTGTCAGTTCTATGTTTATGTAGCCATGACTGTTTGTCGATTTATGGTGCACTTTATAGAGCGGTATCCCCGTTATTCGGTATTTGGAAACTTTTGGACACGTTTTTCAAGAGAATTTTTTAAAATTATTTTGTACATGTGCCCACTCCACCTAATACCGAATATTGATATAACCTTTTTGTACAATTCATAAAAATCGACAAACAGTCATGGCTACATAGACATAGAACTGATAGATAGAACGGATATTCTGATCAACAATATTTATATGTTATGGTTTCTCTGACGAATCTTTCATTATTATATACACTCCACCTTATGGTGAAGTTGTTTTATACCCTAATACTTTTTTTTCTTTCATAACTTATATTAAATGGCATATTAAATTGCACATTGTGGCGTATAGGCAATAATATGTAACAGTTCTTATAACTTATTCGTCACATGTACCCATGATGATTTTGATTGAGTTTCATACAATTCATTCAATTCATAGCTGATACTGATCATGCAATAAATATTAATAGGATATATTAGGGTATGAGCTAGTTCTTAACAAAGTGAAAGCTAATAAAGCTCGCTTTTTATATAAAACATTCAATGTAATAGGATAAATGTTCAATTTTTATACGTTTACATTTTGTAATTAAACCATATGTGTACTAATTAATGTATTCAAATATATCCGAACATTTCTATGATTTGTATTAGTAATTAATGAAATGCCAATATTTTTCAACGATATCTTATTCCGGACAATCACTTCAAGCAACGAATTATTTACTATCTTTTGTCGTTGAAATTCTGGTACCTATTTTTAATAACATGGTTTTTATATATTTAAATATTATTTTGATTATGCGCGCACTGATTAAATCATTGCGATTAAGCACAAGAGTTTTTTTCTTATAGGCTTATTGGACTGAAATAAAAATGCCATGTCTGCACTATAAGAATACCTCTTCAATTATATGAAAAAGAGCAACAGCAGCACTATATTAATTAGAATCTGCATCATCTTTATCACATTACAATTATAAAACACAACAGAACAGGACGAACACCCAACAACCCATTCATTTAATACAAATGCCACAGTCACCAACATCGACAGCAGACGACTGTTTTAACACGGACAGTATCAACCTCAAACCATAACAAGAGTCAGACGATGCCGATAACAGCCAAAGGTATTCGCATGTCGGCTGTCCCCGGCCCAACATTACATTTGCATTTATATGAGTTAATTAAAATAACGCACAAATGTAGAAAACTGGTGAAATGGTAAAATGGTGTTTGCGCGCAATTAAAGTTAAAATTCAACACGACTTAATATGCAGACTGTATTACAAAAGTAAGTAAATTATTTGTCATTTGCTGCTATGCGCAGTTCACATTCTCACACCACATTTAGTTTTCACACATACGTGTCGCACTCACTCACGCACGCACACACACATACATAATTATTATTTTACTTCTATCTCTTATAATTGAGACCGTTGCAGACAAGCCAACTTGGCCGTCAAAGGATTGCGTATTTTTATGTACGAATTAAAGGGTTTAATATCGGCACTCCTACTTTGCCCATTTCGATGACGCCACAACTTTAGCTAATGGAGCGTGGAATGTGCATACACTGACAAACCCTCAGTAGTATGTGTGTAAGCAAACGAGAGAATTGCCAACTGAGAACTGCAAGAGTTGAGCATTTAAAAGTTTCCAACTTAATTGGATGCTTGGGGTAAACACAACGCACAGAGAACGGAAATATAAATCAGTTGTTTTCAATTTTACTTCTTCGCATTCTGTCTTCATGGCTGATGGAAAGTTATACATGCACACACATATTTGCAGATAATTTATATTAATGCAAACGGACCTATATGACTACCCGTCCTTGTTTCCGTCATTCGCAAAGTTTGAACGGCGAGTATAGTGTTTTACATATGCATCTTGACTATGAATAATTATATGTGAAATCACAAATAAACAAGAAAAGGTGAAAGAGATGGAGAGTATTTAAGATGAAGGTCATTTATAACAATACGTAATATGTCTTACATGAAACAGAACAGTTTTAGATTTTCATATATATCATATATGTATAGGTATGTAAGAATAAAGGAGTTCCCAGTAGGTCGAGTAACTGGTTATGAACTAGTTATTTTACTAATTACCTGTAACTACCACTAGTTACCACATCATACCCTAGACTGGTCAATTTAACATTTGTATGTCATTGGGGAAGTCAATTGTCCCCCGCCTGCATTACAAGTAACCAGTCATTTGGGTAGATACCATTGTTAAGTATTATTCCTAGTTACAAATATGTAGCAAATTGGCTATTATAACAGTTTGGAAAACTAAATATATAAATGTTATACGGAATGTGTATTTTTTTTATTTATTTCAAAATTTATATTGCACATAGTTTATGTTTCATTTTATCAGAATTTTTACGCCGTCATATTGACATTTGCATTTCTTTTGTCTCTTGACCGTTTTAACACCCGTTCTCTACGAAATATTGAACATCTGAAACAGAAAATTACAAAATACAAATAAAGGTATGGGTCATTTTGGAGAATATTTACCTATTCAAAGACTAAAGTTGATTTCTCAATCTGTTAGATGTTAGAAAATCTATTGAAAATCTGTTAGATAATAATGTTGAAATATTACGTACATATGTATATATATTTATTGTGTTGCAATAATAAAACTTACCCCAGATTTATCTTATGTATTTTTCCCGGATTTTTAATTCAACAGCACTTCATCTTGTATATCGTGGATATATGTACATGCCTTTTACGACATGCTTAAAAACATATTTTTTTAAAAAATTGCTTTCAGAATTCTGAAAATTATAAAAAAAAACCTGAAGAAAATGACAATTCCTTTTTTTGTCTTGTTTGTCGATTCACTACTTTTTACATTACCAGTAACTACAGAATTAGATAGCTTTTTCAATCAACAAATGAAGTCAATTGTATATTTTATGTTCCATTTTTGGATATAAAGTAACTAGATCACTAAGTAACTAGATATATAACTATGTAATAGAGGATAATTGATATTTTTTGAACAATTGGGTTACTACTCGTATTAATTAATACATTTTAAAAATTAATGTTAACGCTCATGTTATGTCCGACTCAGCTAGTCGAGATATTTCGTGTAGTTACGAACCCTTGGGACAGCACAACAACATAATTATATGTATAACTAGCAGGCCCGGCAAACGTTGTCTTGCCAAAACAATATTGTTAAGGAATAATTTTCGGTATTCCAGACTTGTTTTTGAATTTCTATTCATACTTGTATAAACAAACATTCTGGGTAAGAAATATCTATGAACATTTTGGTATAGATAAACTTTTTATATTTCTTCCCATATACCGATCTTGATCGTTACATCGGAAGCTATAGACATCGTTTATAATACAATTTCATTCACCTAAAGTAACATTACAGTACTGAGTATCTACTATTTGATGTTTATGACCGAGTGTTGTTGCTATAGGAAATAAATTCATTTACAATTAAAAATGTGCGCGGATATCTTACAATTTTTGTTCTTGAGTTATAATCGGTGCAATTGTCGAACAGGCAAACATTGTTTTCCCTTCTAAAATTTTAGGGGATAAACTTTTGGTAACAATTGAATTCATGGAAAATAAATTTGAGAAAAGATGTATAAGTTTGACATCAAGAGCTGGAATTGTCGTATTTAATTAATATGTTCCCCATATTTGATACGACTTCCACATGACGGTAGCACAATGTTAAGTAAGCTTTTTATACCATATGGTGAAGTGTATATTAAATTTGCCATTCCCTTTGAAACCTTGAGACAACAGAAAGTTTTTGTATATATTATTGATCAGAATAAAATTCTATGTCGAAATCAAGATAGTGATCGCAATATTTAAGATAGATTTAATTGATTGTTTGATAATGAAAATGGGATATATCGGGGATGTTGGGCACGTTCTTCAACCGAATTGTCTGTAATTTGGCGTTTTGGTTTTCGATATATAGCGAACCTTCTTACTAAAAACATTAATATTGACCCAAGTTTAGGGGTAATCCCACACATAAAGGTGCCCCCAATATTTAGACACTTTTTTAACCCAATTGGCTGTAATTATATACCTTGAGTTCCATTGGGTAACAAACCCCCTTAACAAAAGTTATGGATATCGGTCTATTTTTTAAGATATCCTTCATGTAGTGGTACCCCAGTCCCGAACTTAGTTTGGTTCGGGCGAACTTAGAGACGTATTTACTTGTAATTAGATGTATTCATTTTATAAATCGGTGAATGACATGCAAAACATGTATTTTTAAAACAAATTGGCATCATGAGACTCTATGTTATGTATTTGACGGCGGTTTTGGTATATCCTTCACATTAGGTATTATGCTTATTATTCATGTTTTGTATTGCTAGTTTACCAATATATCCCATATTCTATACCAAACATCCTAGGAGTAATAGCAATGTATGTGCTAAATTTCAAAGATATTTCGAGCTCTTTCGTTTTAAAGGTGTGACAATAAAATTACAAACATGTCAACTATCGATATACTGAGGGCATCCTATAAAAACCTTACTTAATATTAGGCTACCGTTATCAGAAAGTCCTATAAATATATTTAAGAAAAAATTTGATTAAATTCATATCAGGTAATATTCAGTAATTTGGGTTTTTGAACATATGTGTGCTTTTCATTTATTTTAAAAGGGGAAAAATCATTTGGAGGACCGTTAATGGCACCGGTAAATTATGCCTATTATGCAATTTTATAATCATGGTTTATAGTTAGTTGTTCTCATTCAAGTTTAATAGTCGAATTTTGCAATGAAAAGATAAGGCAGACAATAATTTTAATTCAAAATGTCTTCTTATATTAGTTTTCTCAGTGATTCATATTACCAATGACATAGCAACACTTTAGGTACTTTAAGGAACAACATGGAACTATTATTATTATTGTTTTCAACCAAAATAATCTAGGGCATCACAGACTTCCGTGAATGGACGCGAACTCGATTCAGAATGTCTGCTGATATTCCAACCTTGCATTTGTCCCAAAACTTACGTGAATTCAATGATATATTTCTCAATTATTTTTTGTATTCTGAAATATTTTCAATACAACGTCAATCCAAATAAAAAAAAATATTTTGAAAATTTTCAATAATTGACAAATGAAGGCTTAAAAAATTGATACGCTACCAATTTTTGCCCAAAATATCTGAAAATAACAACTACGACGTGATGCAATCATAATAAATCGATACTAAATTCGTAGAAATGCAAATATGCTTCATAAAATTTTTTGCGAATTTTTCGCGGTTTTTCAATTTTTACACCTTCCCTGAAGCTCCACGAACATTTCAAGACTAAGATATGAAAAATCCGTTCAGCCGTTCTCGAGTTTTAGCGAGACTAACGAACGGCAATTCATTTTTATAGATTAATAATGAGTTAACACTTTCGTTATTTGAATTTTTCCTCGTAAGGGCAGTGATCATTTGAAAATAATTTTTAAGTGTAAGTTGTTTATACTCTTTCGAGTCGAGCTTAGTGATCTAAGTTTTGCAATGAAAAGAAAAGCCAGGAGAAGAACCTACGTACCCACCAATATGCGACGTGTTTCGCCGTTGGTTTGCGATTCTATTATGTAGGCGATAAAATGCAGATTAAATTTTGTAATATGTAATTTTTTTCATAATATATTTTAATAGATTTAATTGATCTCATAATGCAAAGGAGATCCGGAAGTCGTCAAAAAAATGTATAATAGTATAATAGCGCATGCCGTTTGATATGAATATAAAAATTTATGTGTTCGAGAAACTAATTCTCTGACCTTCCAATAAAACACAGCATTGCAACGTATGTTGCAACAGGGACGCAACACTTTGTTGTAAACACTGTACATCATTCCAATACATTGTTATTTTTTCAACTGCATTCACGAACAGTGAAAATGCCTTTAGCCCACATATACATATATGTATGTTTATATGTGAATAATTACGATGGAATCGAGTAGACATAATGAGCCTTTTTGTGTTCGCTTTTATTCTTTACTTTTATTATTCACATGCAGACATCTGTTCCTCCGGATGTTTATATTTACGTTGTTTGTATCCTCGCTGTGTATGTATGTGTGCGTATGCGAACATATGTGTGTGTATGAGTGCGTGCAGGTTTGTATGGACAACCTCATGTCCTCCATGTGCATGCACTTTAATGTCACTTAACGTTGAGTTTAACATCGGGTGGAACATGCACTTCATCAAATTTGCCTTTGTGTGGGAACTTTTAGCTCCGAGGTAAGTTGTAAATATTTTTTGTTTTTTACATTCATAAAAAAGCTAAAATGAATTTCCAGGGAACAAAAAGGCAGCACAACAAAACCAGCCACTATGAAAAACGGAAGTCTAGTAAACTCTGAGATTATATTTTATTGTGAACTTTTGTTTATTGTTTCATATTATTTTATTACTGCTGTTGTTGTTATTATTATTTGTTTGGTCCCTTTGTACGAGATTTTGTTTATTGTTTGTTTGTGTGCTGTTTATGCTAAAAACGGCTCTGTTTGCCATTGTTCTCCAAATCAGGGTCTTCCACCCAACTCTAGGCGAAAAAGTAATAAAGAAATAAAATACATTAAAGTTGAATATTTAATTTGCCAGCAATTGTTAAAATATTTCATGTCCTAGCTGGAATTTCGAGGTTCACACAAACGCACATACGCTCTCTCTCGCGCACACATCGCCCAACGACCAAAATTATTTCGTCGCATTGTTGTGGTGGTTGATGATGCAGCTGATGATGGTGTTCTTTCCACATAATACTACTACAACAACTGGTTGGAACAATAGTCGGTCGTTAGAGTCGTATGTGAGAGTGTGCAACATATGGCCATTGGTGATATTCCGACTGGTGTTGCTGCTGCTATTGCTACTATTGCCTTAATGCGTATATTATTGCCTCCATTGTTAGAGAACATTTTATTTGTGTTAACAACACTTTCACCACTTAATACCTAAAAATTGTTAACAATTGTTGTTATGAGACTCTTTTGTGTTGTTTGCCGCTATCTGTGCCATACCTATTACGACAAATGGGATTGCGAATATTCCTTGTGGCAATATTCAAAGTTAAGTAAGGGGATTAGGTAAGGCACACATTTCGACGGGCCTGTATTAAAGTAAGACAAAAACAAGGTATCGTTTTGGTTAACAATTTTAAATATTCCATACACTTTATTTTTTACCATGCAAATTTTTCAAGACCACTTTAGTAGATGTTACAGTCATTGTCGTTTATTAAAAATAATTTCTGTAAGGCCTACAAATAACATATTAGGCCTTCAACAAGGCCCGTATGGCTCGTTTCCGACTATTTTATATCATTGTGATAATGCTATTGTACAAATATGTTTCTAGCTACAATACATATGTGCGTAGTAAATATTATTTGAAATACACTTACAGTTACGTTATTGTCAAAGTTCTATTAAATGCCCATAACGACCACACAACACACCAACGTTTTGCTACAAATGTTAGCTTCCCTTTATTTCAGGTTTGGTGTGTCAACCCTCGAAATACATTGGGACCATTAAAACACAATATTCGGTACGAGTTTTGTTGCGTTCATGGGAGGTCATAAATGTAAACTTGCGTCTACAACAAAAGAAATGTAAATGTGTTTGTTTAGTGGTTTCATTAACATCAGCTACGGGAAACCTTTAGAGAATTTACAATTCTCATAAGAGGTATCCCATAGACGATTTTGTTGTAGAGGTTGTGACAACATTTTGAAATGGTTTTAGCTTTGTTCGAACAAGCATTTACAACAATACCGAATTGCCCAAAGAGTTGAAGTGAATTCTATGTAAAAGAAGACAATAAGAAATCTCATGGTGTGTCATAAGAAGAAAGAGAGTCCAAGTTGACTTGACGACGTATAACCCGTAGGCAATGTAACGGTCTTATGATTTGTGTTTAATGTAGATATCAGTCAATAACACAATAAACAAGAATATTTCGGAATTAGTTTATTGGGGGAACGTATTATGTTGAATATGTTTACATGTACTTTTGTTGTTACGAAAAGTGTTAACCAGATGGTTTGGTTAACAATTTATTGTTGAAGGTGTCATTAAATGTCATAAGTTGAGTAGAAATTAAATAACTACTTCAACGATCAGTTTATAGTTGTTATCAAAGGAAATTTGGGATGCTTTGTTTGGCACAATAGTTTTTTTTTCTGGTACAAAACAAAAATTTGTGTATATATTTCCGTGCACAACTTAATCAAATGCCAGATGTCCAAAGTGTCTGCATTTGTCCAATTTTTCTGATCGACTTCTGTGCGAAATCCGTAAACATATATATAGATATTCGGATATAGACAAAGTAAACTATTGAAAATGTACTGTACAAATATCAATAGGTCATCCGTTGGGCTATGTCTGTACTTCTAGAAAACGCAACTACGTTATTCTATGCTCAATTTTGTACGTTGTGCAAAATTTGACATCAATCTGACAAACATGAGGATTTTGATGCACAATTTACATAAAATCGGACGAAAATATATATGGAAGCTATATCCAAATATGAACCGATTTCAACGAAATTTGTCACAGGTTAAGTAATACTAATTTCAGTACGTTTTGTTCCTATCAGCCATATATAGGTTCCTTGGTGCGTCCATTACTTAAAATCAATCTACAATATAAGGGAGCTATATCTAAATCTCAACCGATTTTCACGAAACTTGGCACACATAATTCTGGATTAAATTCAGTACGCTATGCAGCATAATAATTTTCGTACATTATTTACATTAAATCTGACAAAAATATATACGTGGTGGTCACAGAATTAAAACATTTACTGTGGTAAACATTTTTTGATCAGCCCTTGATTCGTTTGAAGTATTTTTGAAAATTTTTTAATTCAGAACACTTCGATATACTGTACTTAATAGATTTAGTGTGAAAATGGAAAATTATTGCATGCAATTTTTCCATAAATAACGGTTTTTATGAAAATACATCGACTTTTAAGTGGCCATATAATTAAAACACTGTGTGTTTTTATACTTTACTGCATTTTTTGAAAATATTTTTGAAAAAGCTCTTTAATTTAGTTAAAATATGTCAACTAAGCACCGATAAAGTCATTTACAGATAAAAATTTTTGAAAAAATCTGTAAAATCTATCAAAATCGCCAAAAATTTGTACAGTACACCTTACATTCAGAAAATAACCCTTATTATAGAAAATAAAGTTCCGAATGCACCAGAAATTGCCAGAATTAGTAGAAAACTTTAAATAATTCTCAGAATAAATAAATATTTGAAATAAAAACTGAAAAAATGGGAATTAAGCTAAAAGAACGACTCAATTTCGAAAGCCTTTATTGAAGAAGGCCTGAATATTCTTGCAGTATGTGAGGAAATATCGATTGATATTGGCATTTATTATATCAAATCGATTGTTCGAGTAGTACAGAATATATTTTATCAAAAAATATATCAGTCACAACAGAACGAACAGAGATCAACACCTATGCTGACGAGAAAACGATTCTGGTACACAGCAGCATGTTTGATGGTTAACTCTTGACCCTTAAAATCTATTGAACATAACAATATTTTTCCAAAATTATATTTTTTGAATAGAATAATGTCCATTTAATCTATTTTAGCCTAAAAGAAAGAAACAATTTACAATTTGACAAATATTAAAAGTCTTGTGTTGAGCATCAAAAATGCTGCTGTGTGGCAGAAACTTTTACTCGTCAACATAGGCGATGATCTCTGTTCTTTCTGTTGTGACTGATATATTTTTTGATAAAATATATTCTGTACTACTCGAACAATCGATTTCATATAATAAATGCCAATATCAATCGATATTTCCTCACATACTGCAAGAATATTCCGGCCTTCTTCAATAAAGGCTATCGAAATTGAGTCGTTCTTTTAGCTTAATTCCCATTTTTTTTCAGTTTTTATTTCAAATATTTATTTATTCTTAGAATAGTATATAGTTTTCTACTAATTCTAGCAATTTCTAGTGCAGTCGGAACTTTATTTTCTACAATAAGGGTTATTTTCTGAATGTAAGGTGTACTGTACAAATTTTTGGCAATTTAGATAGATTTTACAGATTTTTTCAAAAATGTTTGTCAGTAAATGATTTTATCGGTGCTTAGTTTACATAATTTAACTAAATTAAAGAGCTTTTTTAAAAATATTTTCAAAAAATGTAGTAAAGTAAAAAATCACACAATGTTTTAATTATATGGCCACTTCAAAGTCGATGTATTTTCATAAAACCCGTTATTTATGGAAAAATTGCATGCATTAATTTTCCATTTTCACACAAAATCTCTTAGGGGCAGTATATCGAAGTGTTCTGAATTAAAAAATTTTCAAAAATACTTCAAACGAATCGAGGGCTGATCAAAAAATGTTTACCACAGTAAATGTTTTAATTCTGTGACCACCACTGTATATATATATATATACCGATTTTCACGAAACTCAGCACACATTATTTCAGCATTAATTCAGTATGCTATGCCACATTTTGTGCAAATCGAAAGATATATGTGGACTTTGGTGAACTATAAACATGAAATCGACCGAAAATATATATGGGAGCACTATTTAAATCTGAACCGATTTTCACAAAACTTGGCAAATATCACTCTAGGCTCAATACAGTACGTTATGCCAAATTTCCTGCAAATCGAAAAATATATAGTGACTTTGGTGCACCATTTACATGAAATCGGACGAAGCTATATATAGGTGCTATATCTAAATCTGGACCGATTTTCACGAAACTTGGCAGACATCATTCTAGGCTCAATTCAGTACGTTATGACAAATTTCGTGCAAATTGAAACATATATGTGGACTTTGGTACACCATTTACATGAAATCGGACGAAACTATATATGGGAGCTATATCTAAATCTGAACCGATTTTCACGAAACTTGGCAGACATCATTCTAGGCTCATTTCATTACGCTGTGCCAATTTCGTGCAAATCGAAAGATATATGGGGACTTTGGTGCACCATTTACATGAAATCGGGCGAAACTATATATGGGAGCTGTATCTAAATCTGGACCGATTTTCCCAATTTCAATAGGGTTCGTTCTTAGGCCAAACAAATGGGCTGTGCCAAATTTCATCCAAATCGGATTACAAATGCGACCTGTACAATATAACACCAACAGACGGACAGACCGACGGACGGACATGCATAAATCGACTCAGAAAGTGATTCTATGCATATTCTCAAAAGGAACTATGGGTCTATCTCGTTTCCTTTTGCCTGTTACAAACATATGCACAAAGACATAATACCCTGTACCACAGTGTGGTGAAGGGTATAAAAATAATACTAACAACAGTCTTAACTACAAAATATGGAAACGAAGTACTTCATTGCATAATTATTTGTTCATATATTTTCCTTTAGTGAACATCCGTTCGAATAAGAACATATTAAATTCACGCAACTGTTTTGCAGTCACACACAAGTAACTGAGCCTTCTGATTGATACCTAGAAACAATAACACTTACCTGTCATATACACAGTCATTCGTCGTACGCTGTCAACAATGTTCACTTTCTTCGTTTCTTCCTTTTTTTCCCCCTTACATCCGGTTTCTTGTGTTTACACTTCGCACATGTGTCGGCAGCTGTGTAGGTGGTCGTATTTATTTATGACATTTATGTAATTCTTCTTTAGTTATTGTTGTTGTTGGCGTTATTGTAGCTTTGATTGCAATTAATAATGAAATAAATACGGGGAAACAGCAGAAACCTGTTACCAAAAGTAATTATTTGCCGGCTTCGTAGATTGTATTCGTTAAATAAAATAAATCAGGCACATATACAAAAGGATATATCTCATAGAAAAGTATGTATACCTACAATAGTATATAACTACATAACATACATGTTGACTTCATAAATGGACGTTGACAAGTGGATTGTGTTAAGGTATGTTATGACATCACTTTTATCGTATTGGGAATATAATTTAATTATTTAATCTAGTTGATAAGATTTCTTTACAATAATTTGATGGTGAATACGAAAAATATCTCATCTTTTGTAGAATAAAAGTGTTGTCTTTTAATGATCGTATTAATAGAACCATCTAATTTTTAAAATTTAACTGGGAATGTGACGCTAATCGATGAATAAATCGATGCCATATCTATGAGCTTGCTTCCAACATTTTGCTGAGCTATGCATTAAATTAATTAATATATTGTAATATTAAATATTACACATAAAGCTTATATACAATTAATTGGGCACTCGGCATTATCAACAACTAAACCGATTTTTACACTCGTCGTTTTGACTCAGATAGACCGGTGCCAAATTAACATAGTACTATATGGAAATATATATGGATGTCATATATAAACTGATATTGTTTAACAAAAATCTTAATAAGGCGGACAATATAAGAAAAAAATGGTGAATGACCGGAGGAGGGTCCAAATTGATTGACTCAAACACTTATTCTAAATATATCCTCAAATGTCTACCTATTATGATTCCTTTTGAATTTTACATACAAATGCACAAATATATAGTATATTATCCTGTATCACCACAGAGCGTTCTACGATATAACAAATATACATAGCGTATTGAGTGTAGTAGTGTTATAAATATACATACATACACATTCGTGTTCATACATACACGAATGCGTCCCTCGTCTCATTGAAATAAATTCCCAAACAACCTTTTTTGAGATTTGTATTGAACTACTATAAATGCACGTGTGTATGTGTAAAGTGTAAACGTGTCGTCGTGTCGTAGCATTTGTGAGGTATCATAAATATAATTAATGGATTACGTGCTCTATTTTATAATTGATACGAAGGGAATCATGCTGTAAAGATTCGATAATTGAAAAGGTTATTGGAATTGTCTGATTTAAATATTGTTGTTGTGTCACATACTCAAAAGATACAAAAGAACATTCGTATTAGTACTCCATATTATCTTGTGTATGCATCGCGTCTTGGTTCTAGTTAAAATTCGTCATTGCTCCGATTTTTCCCCGTTTCAATTGTCTATAAATAAATACATCTATCTTAATTTATTTCTCAACATTTATCATATTAAATATCGATTATTAATACATGAACACCTGTGGCCTAATGACCAAAACAAATTAATATAATTTTCTTATCAAAATGTCCCATTAAATTAACATATTAATGCTAATAGATTAACGTGCAACAGTATGAACTAGAATATTGTATTTGGAACAAGCCAAGGTTCAGTCGTGCAATGTAGGTTGTGCTATCCTTTTTTTTATTTCCAATGGAAATATGAATGAGGTCTTCATTGAAACCTTTAGTGAGAGAATCTTTTATCTTAAAGTGTCTTGCTAAAGTTTCTTCTTCTTTTCAGAAATGTTTGTTGATCTCTTAAAAACCCACTATAAAAGCAAACGTGCAAGCAATGAAAACACATATGACACCCATGAAGCTGATAATAAATTTGAGCGTTTAAAAGTGATTACACAAAACACCGTGTTTTAAGAGTATTAAACACTCACATTACAAATAGCCTCTATCCCCCCTGCAGAGCGGTGGTTTATGTGGAAATTTTGTAATCAGAACAACGAATCGCAGAAGGAGAGCAGACCCATGTCACAAATTGAACACGAATATGATTTGAAGTAATGACCAGAAAGTAGTACGCTACATGACTACTACGTCTACAATAAATGTTCAAATCGAATTCAAAGTTTTGTCCGTGCCAACGACGGATAAATGTCAGCTGTGTAATTATCTTTGCATGCGTGGAGTCACTCGGCAGTGGTATTAAATAGATAATGGATTTGACAGTTGTTTGCATATTAGCTATCCATGTATAGTCACGCCGATAAACGACCATACCAGCCAAACCGCCCTGCCTTCGATTTCATCTCTTCGGCAATGAGAGCATGTGTTGAGACATACATCTAAATACACACGGCCCATGAATATTTACATTTGCATTGGCATATTTGTGTAAAGGTGTTCAATCGAGTTCGTGTATTCACGGATTTTAGTTTGCCTGCCAGTGGTATTTGCCAAGCTCCAATGGGGATGGCGGTAGAATGGTAATCAGATCGAAAGAGATAATAATATTTTCCGTAATTATAGCTGTCACTATGAGCATGATAAATCTGTTTGGGTATAAAGCACACATACATGTACATAAATATGTGTAGTTATGTGTGTTTTGTGTCTCACATCCCATTGATATTAAGAATTGTCTACTCGTATCTATCGATAACATCATAAACGTTGTACACTACAAAACTATGCTACGATAATATCTTATGATTGGTTTATTTGGGCCTAAAACAAACAATTTCTGAAAAGTGATAGTGACGCTAATAATGTTTAATCAATTGGAAAATATGTAGCGCCTTGTTTAAAAGGCATAAGCAGAATGGATCCGTTGGTCCATCCGTCGCACTATGTCGCGAGTTCATACAAACAGCGGCCAAAAATAGAAGCAGTTATCGTAAGTTAATGAAATTTGGTACATGTGCTTATTATTGGCCTAAAGAGCAACTGACAAAAAATTGGATAGGTCGGACCAAGATTTGGTATACCTCCCATATAATGGGTCTTGAGAATGTCACGCTTATTGGACTATAAAATCTTTAATATTCAAACAAGTTCAATGAAAATTGGCAATTTACATTTAATTAGGCCTATAAAGCAACTGACCAAAAACTGGGTAGATCGGACCAAGATTTAATATACCTCCCATACAAAGGGTCTTGAAAATTTTACTATTTTGGGCTATAAAATCTTTAATATTCAACCAAATTCAATGAAAATTGGCAATTTACATTTACTTATGAATATAAAGCAACGGACCAAAAACTGGGTAGATCGGACCAAGATTTGATATACCTCCCATACAAAGGGTCTTGAAAAATCCGCTTTTTGGACCTATAAATTGTTTATATTCATCCAAATTCCACGAAAATGTTCATGTCTTCGTCCGAATTACTTCAAATTTGGGCGAAGGCAGTAATAGGTGTTGTAATTTAGTCCCTAAAAATTAAACTTTCTGTACTATAAAATCGTTATATGCAGATAAATTAAGTATAATAGTTTTATTTATGTTATTTGTAAAATATAAAAACTATTTGATATCCTTTAATAAAATAAATTACTTTTTTATATTCACAACATTTTCAAACACATTATATATATATATATATATATTTATGTTATTTGTATTATAATATAATCTCGGGCCTTTAAACTATTTGATATCCTTTAATAAAAATTCTAATAAATTACTTTTTTATAATTCACAACATTTTCAAAACACACATCAGATATATATATATATATATATATATATATTTCTATATGGACTTTCCACAAATGTACGATTTAAAACCAATCCACATTATAATCTCGCTTCGAATAACGTTTTCACCACTTAATTGCACATTTTATGTAAAATATTGTATTATTAATATGTTCTGAATCCATTTTCTCCTTCCTATTTGACCCTCAATAACTTATTTAATTGTATACATAACATATTTGACCATTCGCTTCTAACCATTTCGTGAATATGCCATATTTTTCATAAGGTGGTCACCAAAAAAGTTAAATAACTCTTAGGACCGCAGGACTCCGCAGCTAATTTTTTATTCCTTAAATAACACACTTTTCACCACTCAAATAAAAAAAAAAAATTAGAGCTAACCTTTTTTAAACTTTTTTTTCTGCTCCACTACTTTCAAAATTTGTTTTACAAATTTGATGAACTAATTACTACAAGTGTGGACGACTGTATACACCATATGATATCTATATACATACAAACTAAAGCGAATCCTAGTTTTTACATCCACAGCAACCAAAATAAACACTTTTATAATAACCATTAATTCGAATATTCAAATATTTGAGCATCAGAAAAACAAACCCATTTTTCGAAAATGTGGTAAAAAATCAGTTTATAAATAATTATCAGATTTGAACCTTTGTAGAGACAAAACTACTCGACATATCGATATAAAACTTCATATTTATTCTAATTGGAGTATTTTCTATCAATCCTTATCAAAAAATTAGTCCTCCGCGGTACTTGGTTTTAACCATTTTTGGCCGCGGTCGTGACACTGTGCGTCGTATTATTTGTTATCGATAATACAACAAACATAATAATACAATAACATCAACATATTGCACTTTGGAGTTAGATATATTTTTACTTTTTGCGTACATTAACGCGGTATGAAAAACCCGCCATAAAGGCATTGATCAAGAAAATTAATGAAATTCAATTGGAAGTTTTACAAAATCGCTGGTTTACTCTTATGCTGGACCAGTGGACCAGCATGTCACAAATAAGATATCTAAATGTGTGTATAAGAAGGTTTGGAATTCAAAAAATGATGGAAGAAAAACTGCTGGAACTAGTTTTTGAATATCACATTGTAACTTCTGCTTTAGATGGAGCGAACGTCGTGAAAATAATTTGTTCTGAAAGTCCTATAGAAATAATTTAATTATTACTGATGGTGGCTGGAAAACATTGTAAGCTCAACAAAATTCCATCGATAATTCAATTTTACAGATATTATAAAACGCAATAAAAGCTAGATATAATAACCGACGTGACTTAAAACTTGTATCTCTACTGTAGTTTTTAAGAGACCCTGATAGTTTGGGGAATACAGATGTGCCAAAAAAAGTCTGTGGAATGTGAGAAAATATTTCCAATTGCTGTTGAATGCACAAATAAAAAATGTTTCATATGTTAATGTGTACAAATAGTTCTTAATACAATGAGTTGCAAAAAAACATACTAAAACTCACTTCTTAATCTGTTATTTTTATGTGATATGGACGTAGAAAGTCAATTTTTATAATTCTAACTATTTAATTAATAAATATATCGTTCCTACCCTCTTATATTTTTTATACCCTTCACCACTCTGTGGTACAGGGTATTATGTCTTTGTGCATATGTTTGTAACAGGCAAAAGGAAACGAGATAGACACATGGTTCCTTTTGAGAATATGCATAGAATCACTTTCTGAGTCGATTTATTCATATACGTCCGTCCGTCTGTAGATGTTAAATGTTAACAAAGTACAGGTCGCATTTATGATCCGATTTGAATGAAATTTGACACAGGTCACTTATTTGGCCCAATGACGAACCCTATTGAAATTGGGAAAAATCGGTTCAGATTTAGATATAGCTCCCATATATATATTTAACCGATTTAATGTAAACGGTCCCTATATATTTTTCGATTTGCACGAAATTTGGTACAGCCTAATCATTTAGGTCTAGAATGATGTGTGCCAAGTTTCGTGAAAATCGGTCCAGATTTAGATATAGCTCCCATATATAGTTTCGTCCGATTTCATGTAAATGGTGCACCAAAGTCGCTATATATCTTTCGATTTGCACAAAATTTGGCATAACGTACTGAATTGAGCCTAGAAAGATGTCTGCCAAGTTTCGAGAAAATCGGTCCAGATTTCTATATAGCTCCCATATATAGTTTCGTCCGATTCCATGTAAATGATGCACCAAAGTCGCTATATATCTTTCGATTTGCGCGAAATTTGGCATAACGTACTGAATTGAGCCTAGAGTGATGTCTGCCTTTTTTCGTGAAAATCGGTCCAGATTTAGATATAGCTCCCATATATAGTTTCGTCCGATTTCATGTAAATGGTGCACCAAAGTCGCTAAATATCTTCCTATTTGCACGAAATTTGGCATAACGTACTGAATTGAGTCTAGAATGAATGTCTGCCAAGCTTCGAGAAAACCGGTCCAGATTTCTATATAGCTCCCTTATATAGTTTCGTCCGATTTCATGTAAATGGTTCACCAAAGTCTCTATATATCTTTCGATTTGCACGAAATTTGGCATAACGTACTGGAAATCGGTTCAGATTTAGATATAGCTCCCTTTTATTATAGATTGATTATAAGTAATTGACGCACCAAGGATCCAATAGGCTGATAGGAACAAAACGTTCTGAAATTAGTATAACCTAACCTGTGACAAGTTTGTTTGAAATCGCTTAATATTTGGATAGAGCTTCCATATATATTTTCGCCCGATTTCAAACTCCTCATGTTAGTCAGATTGACATCAAAGTTTGCACAACTTACAAAATTGAGCATAGAATTACGTAGTTGCGTTTTCTAGAAGTACAGACATAGCCCAACGGATGACCTATTTATATTTGTTTGAAGTCGATTTACATACTTTATGGATAGATCTAGGTAGATTCATATTTAGATACATATCACATATTTTATTTCATCCAATTTTTAATAGTCCTGTTTAATATACCCATAGTGGTGAAGGGTATCATATAGTCGGCCCCGTCCGACTTTACTACTTCCCTTACTGGTACTTATTAAATGTGTGGAAAGGAATTCCGAGGAATGACAATTTTGAATTCCCGATCTCAAATGCTATCGATCCAAACCCTTACATATGTTTATACGTATATTTACACCAATACCATCCATGTCCTTATTGTCGGTGATTTGAGAAAACAATTCAATTAAAGATTGTCGTGGAATTTTAAGATAATTGTCGTAGTACATTTTGCTGCCTCTTCATATTATATTCGTTAAATTAAATAAGTTCCGTGCTGTTTTCTTTCGAAATGTTGGGGTTCTCGCTGCAGTACGCCAGAAACAAACAGCGATACAACCTTATGGCTGAGTGCGCTTGTGATCAGTACTTAACATTTGACACACTGAGTGCAGTTTAATGAAGGCCGGCTGTTTCCAGAAGTACTCTGACTCACTCACGTCCATTGCAGAATACAATGACTGCAATTAGAATTTTATAATGTCTGGCTAGCAGTCTTGTTCTGTCTTGCTCTTTCCATGTCAATTCATAAGTACATCCTTACCGTTCTCTTTCAGCTGGATGTCTTGGCTCTTCCTCTTTGGTTATGTACGTCATGGAAAGGAGACATCGTCTGTATGTATACCTTCAAATGACTTTCGCTTACAGGACAAAAACCATCGAACTATTTGTGCATTAACTGTCGTCCAGAACGTCCGTACTCGGGAGTGTGTTGTGCAAGTACATAGGGGCTTCTTCGATGCGAGTGGGTGTCCTTTATATGCGAATGTGTATGGGAGTTTGTGTTCATTTGTAGGTGAGTGGTAACGTCTGTGAAATGTGTTCTACATTTGGCTCGTTTGTCAATAAATTTCAGCTTTTGTTACCTAAATTGAACACCTTTTATTAAAATATTATCCTTGCACACTCCTTTGTGTGCCGCATTGACTGCACACAAAGGATGTTGTAAGACGATGACACACATCCATAAGAATGCAAATATAGTCGCTTAAGGATATTACAATCTAACAATAATCTTCTAATAAATGTGGGTGTACATGGGCTGAACATGTGCAATGCCTGCAAATGTACGTAGCACGGTTGTGCCAAATCGATTTGTATGAAGACGACAATCGCCAACACATGTTCATGTTCAGTTGCCTTGACAGAAAATGAACACGGCGATCCCTCTGCCTGTTTCGTTCATTCACACAAAATTACACGCTATCGTTCAGGTAAAGACAACGGCGAAAGTAGCAGTGATAGGGTACTGAAACGTGCTTTAGTGCAAGTTATAGTTCTATGCTCTCTTTTACAAGGAGCCGACATCAGGTCACGATTCAATCTCCACACCTGGTGGCGGATGCCAGGGCGTTATGACACGTAACTGTGCTGTTGTGCAATATAAGTCGATAGTGTGGCAGACACAGTTGAGCATATTCATGGATACAGTCGGTGAATAATACTAAGATGAACTAGACAGTTGGTGGCGGCACAGTTATATTTATTTTGTCCTTGTCGATTACACATCCAATTCTATTGACAGGGAATTGCACCCAACTATATATAGTATGTACCCCTTAATTATTTTATATTTTGAATTACAGAGTCTTTCATACATATATTTTATACAGCGAATAATAAAATATTAAAAAATAATATTAAAATTATCGTTAGAATTGCGGTATTACTAATAAAACGAATACGAAACGAAGTACCATGTTGGCGTTTATTTTTGTCGCAGTTCGAAATTCACGAACAGGAGGTAACTTCTTAGGTGAAGTGTATGTGTGAAGTGTAAAGAACACACCGTGATTTCCAGAACATACCCGAATATGCGGCTAATTAAGCATATTCGACAGAAATTGACCAATTGTTTTTATATTGAAGCTATTTTACCTTCGAAATATATCAAGGTTTAACATTTTTCATCGCTCAATAACTAATCGTTTTCAAAGCAGATGTTAAATTTATTTTTTGATTGAGCCTTTTAATACATACACATTTCCATACATAGAATTGTGAATAGATAAAACGTGATATAATTGGCATAATGAAAGGAAATCCACACAGCCCTAACGTAAAAATATATGACAAATAATCGGAAAATTAGTTCCAAGAATTTTCAACATAAAATTATCTTTTATTTTAGAGAACAGGGTATGTTGTCTAAATAAATTCCATGTCAATCATTTTATATATTGGTCTAAAACCTCACCATTGCGAAATAAATATATTGGGGGGGGGGGGGGGGGGGGGGGTGGTAATGTGGACGCAATTGTGTGCAACGAACACAATTGAGTCTACAATTACGTGTATTGAATTTTGTTCCAATGGCGTATGTGAAGTTTCTTTCAAATCTGTACATATTTACACATAGCTCTCGTACATAACTGTAATCGATTTCATATAAGTAAACTTTGCATATATTTTAAAATGACAAGTGTTTGGTTTGATTTAAATTGGTTCACATATATCTATGCAGATCAGATATTTAATTCGTATATTTATACCCTTCCCCACACTGTGGTACAGGGTAATATGTTTTTGTGCATATGTCCGTCTGTCCGCCCACGTATTTTTGTGAACAAAGTACAGGTCGCATTTATGATCCGATTTGGATGAAATTTGGCATAAGTCACTAATTTGGCCCAAGGACGGTTCAGATTTAGATATGGCTTCCATATATATTTTCGTCCGATTTAATGTAAATGGTGCACCAAAGTCCCAATATATCTCTCGATTTTCACGAAATTTGGCAGAGCGTAATGAATTAGGTCTAGAATGATGTGTGTTAATTTTCCTGAAAATCGGTTCAAATGTTGATATAGTTCCCATATATATTTTCGTCCGATTTAATGTATTTGGTGCACGAAAGTCACTATATATCTTTCGATTGGCATGAAACTTGGGACAGCGTAAAGAATTAGGTCTAGAATGATATGTGTTAAGTTTTCTGAAAATCGGTTCAGATTTAGATATAGCTTCTATATCTGACCAAATGAAAAATTTAGTATCGGTTGCAGAATGACATGTTTATTGATCCAATTTAATTTTACTGGTCCTTTAAAAATGCGACGTCTGTTAGGATTCATCTGTTGAATATACCCAAAGTGGTGAAGGGTATCATATAGTCGGTCCGACTTTACTACTTTCCTTACTGGTTTTATGTATAAAATAAAGGGCCATATTTATTCTTTATATTTGAGAAAAACAACGTGTTTGACTTTTGAGCTAAAAAATGTCCCGTCATACATTTACAATCAGAACTGCGAAACACATTCATACTCCAAAATAAACAAGCAATTCTTATTCAACAGCTAATTAGTTAAAATCCAACGCATCCTTAAAACTGTTGAAAATGCTTTAAAGAAAAAAGGGCAGAACAATGGTTCTTTAAAATCTAATATTATGCGTTTGTCTCTTTCAATATGAAATAAAAACAACAACAACGGATAAAATGCTAAAGAAACAGTCAGAATAGATCTTTTTACGACTTTTATAACATAATTATTAAAATTTTAATTAAAAAAAGTTTGCTGCTGTTGAAGGGTTTCCCGTGTCTGTTGTTCATTTTTTTCTCTCAGTTGCTAGGCGAAACGAAGGGAAATAAAATATGAGAAAAAAGGATGGCAAAACCCTATTTCCTGAATTATGATCTACAGCATAACCACCGTAACCAACAATAGCAAGCAACATCCTGATGTTGCAGTAAACCTGTCGGCATTGAATATTTTTTCTCTACCCATTCCATTTACCACCCCCACCTCCAAGCATAAACATGACCTGTCAAGAAAGCTACTAAATGAATATTTCCATTCCATTGCCACACAAACACATACACACTTACTGAGTGGCACATAAACAAACTTAAGATTTCTGGATAAAGATATAAAATTCTAGTACATCCTCGAACTGTGCAATAATTAAGGAACAGTGAAACTGGAGATACACAGAAATAAGCCTCGTAAATACGCTTTATTATGAAGAAAAAAATGTGTTCATAACTACCGAAGCCATAGAACATTTTTAAAGCAGCCATTCCCTTAGGGTTGCTGAATTGGGGGGTTTTGTGTTATTCTCTGACATTAAGGGGTTTCTACATAACTTATCCGCTGTAACTAAACATGTATCTGGAGAAGAAGATGTTCCCTTTCCTCAATTCGGGATACTAGCTTACCAGTGAAAACATTAGGAAAGTACAGAATTGGTTTTGCCTATTTTAAATAAATTAAAATGTATATTTCTAAAGAATGATTTTCACTCTTCAGATCTGTAATTATTAACTAAAATGTCTGCATAAGTCATTGAATTAGTGTAGAGAAACCAATCATGCCTAAGATTAACTTTAAATTTAAAGTAAATTATCAGAAAACCCATAATCAACTCAAACTTGTGGTTGGAATGCACAATAAACCTCTTTAATACCTTGTACTAAGACGAATAAATGTTGTCTACACGCACATCAACAAACATATACACATACACACATACCTACATCGAAAACAGAGCCAGGCTAATATGTAATCAGAATATGTACAGTGTACACCCCTCATAGACTGGTTGGCGCATATGGCAGCTCTAGGCCGGCATATGGGTGAGGCTCCTTTGTTGGAATTCGAGAAAAACGAAGAGGCATTACGCTCGACGGGCGACATTAGCTTTGACAACGTCGCCGGTGTTTTCCATCTCCTTGCGGTTGGGGAGTGGTTTACCATCAGAACATTGACGCAAAGACAGAAACGCACCGCAAATATGTAAACAAAATCTCTTTCAGAAATATTCGCTGTTCGTGCTGATGCTGCTGTTGTTCATGACAACGTTTTATTTCGTTATTCTATTTATGTAAATTTAAATAATTTAAGAAATTTATAACGCACATGGTTTTACTGGAGCGTTAAATCCCTGCCAGATTTAAGGCAAAGACAACATTTTTTAGCGGTTACATATTCAGTACAACCATACGCATACACCACCAAATAGAGCTCAACATCTTAAGAGATTCTCTAAGATTTGGTGCTGATAGAAATTGTAAACGAAATTATTAGTAAATTTTTTTAATTTATCCAGTCAATGGGTCACGGCGATAACTTTGTAAACAAAAGTTTTTGCAGTAAAAATAAAGAAATATATTAATATATATATATATATATATATATATTTTATATATCATATATTTATTATATATGATATATTAAATATAAAACTTTAAACTGAGTTTTTTTTTTTTGTAATTACCCTCTCGTAATAAAATATGTGTATATCTATCTATCTATATTTATAAAATAGAAAAAAAATTGTTTGTTTGTATGTTACCGATAGACGCAAAAACCGCTGAACTGATGTTAATGAGATTTACACAGTATGTCGTGGCGTGCCCTGAAAGTAACATAGGCTAGATAAACTTCAAAAATTCCGCGTGGTTGCAGAGTTATAGCATCAATAGTAAACATACCTCAAAATTTCTAAACATGTAATATGCGTATATCTTGGAAACGGTTACAGGTACGGCCTTCAAAATTTGTCTGAATAACGTAGGTGTAAATACTCATCATCTATACAAAAATGAGCGTGTTACGATTTGGGAAAATGCACTCACCGTTGCATTTAAATAATTTACATACAGAGAAAATAATTGTTTTTGTTTGATTAATCAAAACCGCTCAACAGAATTTATTGAGAATTTTACAGCACCTCATGCTACCCGTTAGAAAACTCATAGGCTAGATAAAATCCTAAAATTTCGCGTGAATGTGGAGTTATAGCATCAAAAGTAATCACAAATCTGAAATGGCATAGGTATTCTATGTTTATATCCTAAGGGGCGTTACGGATTCCCGCTTTAAAATGTGTTGAGTAAATTGGTTGCAAATACGCATCATCCCTATGAAAATTGGGGTGATTCAATGGACGGAATTTACTCACAATTTTCAACTCATAATTTTTTGTTTCAGTTTTTTTTTTCATCATAAATGCAAACAGACGTAACTACATTTTTACTAATTTCACAGGAAAAGCAAAAAATGGAGCATGGCTTGATATTTTTTTAATAATTATCTGATTTAGACTACAATTTGTAAATCGTACCAAATTGAGTATAGAGTAATGTGTGTAAAGTTTCGTGAACATCTGTTCAGATTTCGATATAGCTCCCATATACAGTTTCGACCGATTTTATGTCAATGTTGCACTAAAGACATTAAATATTCCTTCGATAGCGATAGAACTTTGCACAGTGGGAAACAATATATCTAATTATAGCGGATTAGTTAAAAAATATGAAGAAAAGTCTTAAATTTGGGGTACCGCTATATGGGGGCTACCGTAAAAATCGCTGTTTTTGATGTTAGTTGTCTAAATTTCTGTGTAAACATGTAGTTTGATTAGACAAACAATAATCAAACAAAAAGTCAATTTCGATTTTTTTTGTAGTTACGTCCGTTTGCATTTATGATGACGTTTTGAACTTTTTTTTTAATTTTAATAATTCTACCACCATTGGAGAAAACGAATATGAATTCAATAAAAGTATGCATCAGCAATAATTGGGAGATATCCAGAAGCGAAATGCGGACGATTGATTAAAAGTTATAATAATCTGAAATCTGTGGCGGTTTATCATCATAGCTGACCTGAAAACAAATTATGTCCATTATTTGAGAAATTATGTTTAGTTGATCAGACGGATATTACTAAAACTATTATTTCGAGGATAGCCACAAATTCTATCTTCGAACTTGAAATTGGTTTCCTAAAAATACCAAGGTATGTCCAGTTAAGAACATGATACAACCATGAGTTAAGAAGAAGACTAAATCTAGGTTCGTTAAAAATATTACAATGTGAACGGATCCCAGCCATATAATGGGCAACAAGATGAGAATATAGATTTAAAGGTAGGTGGTAATGGGAATGAAGGATTTTATTGGTCTTTCAACGATTATTGCAAAACATGTGAATATTGTAGAAAATATATTAGTGTATAATCCTGTTGAGGCACATCAAGCCAAGTTTGTTTTTAATAATATCACTGTTAATCAATGATTATTTAAAAATGTATTTTTAATCTATTGAATCAAATCAGATATCGTATACATTAACCAGCTGCTACGGTATTAGTACTGATACATTATACTTCGAAATATATATAGTCGAACAGTAATTGGGGCTACCATAACACATATCGTCAGCTAAAATGCAAAAAGGCGTAACTAACAAAAAATTGAAAATTAACTTTTTGAATGAATATTGTGAATGTCAATAAACTACATGACAAAGTTTTACACGTCTGCGGTAACTACAAGTGGGTTTATTTGATAAATGCAACAAGGCATAACTAACAAAAAATTCAAATTTTTACCTTATTGTTATGACTGCCATTAAACTAAATAATTAAATTTGTTAAAAAAATTATTGTCTATTATTCGTCATATGCAATATCACCCTGCCGGGCATACTTTTTCATTTCACATGACATGTTTATAGTTTTGTTAGTTACGCCTTTTTGCATTTTAGCTAACGATATATCAATCCTATCAATAAAAAGTAGCATTTAAACTACATACAAATAGTTTTCTACGTGAACTATCCTATGTAAACCACTTAAGTAGGGGCAGCGAAGCGCCACGGGTCCAGCTAGTATATGTATATAAATGAATTGCCGTTCGTTAGTCTCGCTAAAACTCGAGAACGGCTGAACGGATTTTTCATATCTTAGTCTTGAAATGTTCGTGGAGCTTCAGGGAAGGTTTAAAAGGTGAGAAACCAAAAAATCCAAAACCGCGAAAAATTTGCGAAAAAATATTATGAAGCATATTTGCATTTCCACGAATTTAGTATCGATTTATTATGATTGCATCACGTCGTAGTTGTTATTTTCAGATATTTTGGGCAAAAATTGCTAGCGTATCAATCTTTTAAGCCTTCATTTGTAAATTATTGAAAATTTTCAAAATATTTTTTTTTCAATTGGATTGACGTTGTATTGAAAATATTTCAGAATACAAAAAATAAATGAGAAATATATCATTGAATGTACACGCGTGTATTGTATGTACACGTTCCTATAGAATTCACGTAAGTTTTGGGGCAAATGCAAGGTTGGAATATCAGCAGACATTCTGAATCGAGTTCGCGTCCATTCACGGAAGTCTGTGATGCCCTAGATTATTTTGGTTGAAAACAATAATAATAATAGTTCTATGTTGTTCCTTAAAGTACCTAAAGTGTTGCTATGTCATTGGTAATATGAATCACAGAGAAAACTAATATAAGAAGACATTTTGAATTAAAATTATTGTCTGCCTTATCTTTTCATTGCAAAATTCGACTATTAAACTTGAATGAGAACAACTAGAACAACTAACATAATTTACCGGTGCCATTAACGGTCCTCCAAATGATTTTTCCCCTTTAAAATAAATGAAAAGCACACATATGTTCAAAAGCCCAAATTACTGAATATTACCTGATATGAATTTAATCAAATTTTTCTCAAATATATTTATAGGACTTTCTGATAACGGTAGCCTAATACTAAGTAAGGTTTTTATAGGATGCCCTCAGTATAGCGATAGTTGGCATGTTTGTAATTTTATTGTCACACCTTTAAAACGAAAGAGCTCGAAATATCTTTGAAATTTAGCACATACATTGCTATTACTCCTAGGATGTTTGGTATAGAATATGGGATATATTGGTAAACTAGCAATACAAAACATGAATAATAAGCATAATACCTAATGTGAAGGATATACCAAAACCGCCGACAAATACATAACATAGAGTCTCATGATGCCAATTTGTTTTAAAAATACATGTTTTGCATGTCATTCACCGATTTATAAAATGAATACATCTAATAACAAGTAAATACGTCTCTAAGTTCGACCGAACCCAACTTTTATACAAGTAGTCGTTTGGGACTGGGGTACCACTACATGGTAAGGGGGTTTGTTACCAACAAGTAAATACGTCTCTAAGTTCGCCCGAACCAAACTTTTATACAAGTAGTCGTTCGGGACTGGGGTACCACTACATGAAGGATATCTTAGAAAATAGACCGATATCCATAACTTTTGTTAAGGGGGTTTGTTACCCAATGGAACTCAAAGTATATAATTACAGCCAATTGGGTCAATATTAATGTTTTTAGTAAGAAGGTTCGCTATATATCGAAAACAAAAACGTCAAATTACAGACAATTCGGTTGAAGAACGTGCCCGACATCCCCGATATATCCCATATTCATTGTCAAACAATCAATTAAATCTAAATCTAAAATATTGCGATCACTATCGTGATTTCGACATAGAATTTTATTCTGATCAATAATATATACAAATACTCTCTGGGGTCTCCAGGTTTCAAAGGGAATGACAAATTTAATATACACTTCACCATATGGTGAAAGGTATAAAAAGCTTACTTAACATTGTGCTACCGTCATGTGGAAGTCGTATAAAATATGGGGAACATATTAATTAAATACGACAATTCCAGCTCTTGATGTGGAACTTATATATCTTTTCTCAAATTTATTTTCCATGAATTCAATTGTTACCAAAAGTTTATCCCCTAAAATTTTAGAAGGGAAAACAATGTTTGCCTGTTCGACAATTGCACCGAACTCAAGAACAAAAATTGTAAAATATCCGCGCACATTTTTAATTGTAAATGAATTTATTTTCTATAGCAACAACACTCGGTCATAAACATCAAATAGTAGATAGGTGTATGAAATGGTATTATAAACGATGTCTATAGCTTCCGATGTAACGATCAAGATCGGTATATGGGAAGAAATATAAAAAGTTTATCTATACCAAAATGTTCATAGATATTTCTTACCCAGAAGGTTTGTTTATACAAGTATGAATAGAAATTCAAAAACAAGTCTGGAATACCGAAAATTATTCCTTAACAATATTGTTATGGCAAGACAACGTTTGCCGGGCCTGCTAGTATTAAATATAATTGGGTAATCACAACCTAACCTGAAAAAAATGTATAATTTGCACGTTAATGGAACAATATATTTTGGAAAATAGCAGACGTTGCTTTTAATTCTAAACAGACAACCTTGCAGCTAACATGATTGACAATAACGTCTGCAAAAAAGTTCTTTTTTCCAATAAGTTTACAGAAAATTCAAATTATCTGTCCAATTGTTTAGATCAAAAGTTAAAGGTTTATGAGCCATGTTTCAAAATGATTTTATAATTATTAGATACACGTGTTGTGATTATCATTAATTATTTCTATTATTTAATGTTCCATTGTTCCCAACCACAGAACAATTAGTCCAAATATCAGGACTCACCACGCAAACCTTTTATTCAAATATAATGAAATACTTCTTGGCATATTTTTGTTTTTGACGTTTGAACCTCTTCACTATCATCTACAGGAATTTGCGTAGACCCCCAAAGAGAAGAGCAGTGAAGGACAAAAATATAAAAGAGAATAATAATAAAATTAAATAATGACATACCATGCCATAAACAGAGTACTGCTCCACCTCCTCCTACTGGCAGTGGAGAATATTTAGCATCTGCTACATTCAAATTCCTCTTGGTGTGGTGGTGTTTGGGGAGAACGTACAAATACCGGATAATATCCACTTAATAAAGCTGTAAATAAGGACGCTGGTAAAATTATATGCTAATAACATGTGCCAGTATCAGCCTCCTTCTGTGGGTAGTGTGTATTAAAATTGAATACGCGTAAAGAATAATCATTTGATCCATATGGATGCTCCATTATTTTGTGTGGTAAGACATTCCACACGAAATACAGACGAAAGAAATTTGAACTTTTTATTAAATTCAAGATTTCACATAAAATACAGACGAAAGAAAATTGAACTATTTATTAAATTCAGTATTAAAATTTAGATGGATTTTAACTAAAAAAATGGCACAATAAATCGGCTATATCTTCAAGAGTTTTTGAGAATTAAGATTTAAGTTCAATTAATTGAACTGGGAACATATTAAGGAAAGATGCGTACTTTGATTTAACCGACTTAGGAAAACCCCGAAGATGGCCGACCCCATATCAATGACCCCATCTGACGTTTCCTCTTCCCAAAATCGAAATCAGCAGCTCCCCTTTCTAACCTTGGAATATTTTCCAAAACTTGTTTTCACTAGGTGATTATGGTTGGTTTGATCCAAGAAATATTGACCGATCATCATCTAAACACCCGTTATAAGTATTTGTTCAGATCCCCTTTACAGTGTAAAATATGTGATGTTCGGCATATAATAATGGCGCCTAGAGCGACTAGAAAATCTGACAAAAATAAAGTTTTCGGTTCATTGCACTCCCTAAATATCACCTCTACAGCGCGACATTTCCGTCATTTAGAGGGGTAATAGTAATACTAAACAATGTCATAACACATAGATACCCTTAAATATTTATGTATAACTCCCACATCCGAGTACATACAACAATATAATTGGTACCATTTAAAATGTCAAGAACTCCTCTTGGATATACTATAAACTTCTTCGGCCTATGTCCTTCAGGAGTAAATATAAAAGGTGAGCCTAGGATCAATATTTCGCGGCCTTATAAACTCATGGGGCTGCACACAGCTATAATACCATGACAACATAGTTGTGTAGGGTGTGAAGATTTAAGCTAATTATTCTTCTTATCAAACAATGTTGTAATGGTTTTTTTTTGGTATATTTGATAATTGGCTTCTTTTCTCTTCGACAAGTATTCTTTTTCATTCAACAAACACAAAACAACCGAAAGCAACAAGCCAAAAGTGGACATTTCAAATTTGATTTTTTGTGTCCATTCAGCTAAAAATAAATATATATCGTTAATCCTGTCAGTGTTCGGCGGTGGACAGAACCCCCTTCTTGGTTGTCATGTTGATACACACACACACACACTAAAAAAGAATTGTCGAATTGTTTGGTTTGCCTATTCCTATCATTTACACTCAATAAAAACACCAACAACCATAGATATTAGACTGAAATAAATGAATCGTTAGTTGATGATTATGATAATGACCTAGAATATTAAGTATGTATTTGTCCACTTTCTCTATCTAATCCCAGATAAAGATAAGGAAAAGTTCAAAATGACCAGAATATTTTACTGGAGGCCAAATCCAGCAGTATATTGGAATTTAAAGGAATCTTACACGATGTCCATATGAGGGAAGGTTTTCATGAAAGTGCCTATTAATAGAAATGAAAATACACATGTGTGTATTTGGCTTCTTCATATACATAAATTGACTTGGTCCCAAACACGAATTGACCACGAGAGACATTTAAACCTATCATTTTAGATATTATGAAAATATGTTAAAACTCATGGCTATAACTGGTCAGCGTCTATTGAGCAGAACAACAAAATCCCAAGCTAAAAGTGTACCCTTTTCAAATTAATGATACCAAATGTTCATAAACTAAATCTCTATGACATTAAAACAGAATTTCAAAGATGTACCATTTGCAGCGAAAAAGGCATAATATGAAATTAAAGGCAGATGAAAATGCTGCCATAAAATATAAATATAACTCCATGAAATAATTTAGGTTTAAAGAAAATATTTTTTGTAACATTTGTTACTACCACGGATAAACATAACTCTACCGACGTCTTCACGGTAGTGGTTAATGAATATAAAAGAGATGATTATTTATACAGTATACTGATATATATCGAAAAATGGTACACAAATAAAAGCTAGGATTATATGTATTTTAAGTGTTTACACATTACATATGTCTTTTTTAAAACTCACATTGCTATGCAACCAAAACATAAAATTCCAAATAATCCGGACCGTATATAATTGCATGAGTTGTTGTGTTATGTTTTTTAACATTATTATGGCAATAGTTATTTTGACACCGGAACCCGAACAGAAGGCCGGGGGAAATTTTAATTTTTTTTTAATTTTTGAACAAATAATCTGGAAATTTTGGTGCTGCAAGAATCGTTTAATTCTTACAATTTTTTTTTCTATGACATAATGGAAAAATTATTATCGAAGTAAAAATTAGTAGATTGTTGCAGTACGGTATAATTGTCTTTTGAAAGCATACAATTGCAATAAGCCTTTCAATATATTCCAAGCATATTGCCTTCATAACTAGAACGTAAAACAAAACAAAATTTTTAAATCGATATATTTTTATGTAACTTATAGTAAAATACAACTTTTTATGAGAGGTTTTCTTGTGGCTTGTAAAAAATACATATTTATGTTGTTATTGTTGTTGTATAATAACCATATAAAGGATTATAATAAAATAGTTATATACATATATATTTTTGTATATATTTTACAAATGATAATGATAATACGCCTCATTTTCAAGGCTAAAGATTTACAAACAAGTCCGCCCTCAATGCCATTTATGCCTGTCTTTTTTTATACCACTTAACATGTTCTACTTTATTGTTGTTGTGCTGCCATGGTCGCAGTTATTGTTAGATTTGTTTTTGTACTCCAATAAAATAGATTCGTTTTTTCTTTTTTTTTTTTTTTTTGCTACTAAACAATTCCATGCTGTTTTTCATTTTTATTTTACGCTATTTATCCTAAAGGTTCGCGGGGTTCCTTTGTTGTTTGGTTTCGCTTCATTTTTTGTCGTTGCGTGTGTCAACTAATTATCATTTAAATATGTTTTTCTCATTACACGACATTAATTCGTATGTATTTACACACTCCCACACAAGTAGATACAAATTCGTCCTTCCATCTGCCGAAATACGACGTTATCCATAATTCGTATATTAGGACCTGCGGGGGTTTTCGCTGTTATGTTTTGTGATTGTGTTTTTGTGTTGTGTATCATATTTTGCAAAGCGCTTTTTTAATGGTTCAGCTGTTCATTTGAGGTTTCCAGGCGTTGTTATTCGGTGAGTCGGTCGTTGGTTCGGTTAGCTGCCTGGTTTGTTGCTTGTTTTGTTTGTTTGCTCCCGGAATCAGTGGAACATATTAATTTAATTACCATCATTAAATATGCTGTCATGAAACTTTTTGTTTTTCTATGGTTGCGAATGATGTGTGTATGTACAACGTTTTGACGTCAAGGTATGACGGTATTGAGGAAAATATATTCCACAATAAAATACATGCATGTATAAATAAAAAAAAAAACATAGATCATTGGTATTTCGAAGGAGGGGACATACTGGAAAGTCTCATCGCAATTTTTCAAAGCACAAACACATTAAGTAGAGCACACAATTAGGGAAATTGTAAGTGTGTGTTTGTACACTTCATTTATAACTTTTTACAAAATTGGTAATATACATTTCTAATGATCTGTAATATTTTGACTTTTTTACATTTTACCACATTAGCAATGTTTCTTAATCTTATAAAATGCCCGGGAATGTATAAACATACAAGAAAAGGTCAACAGTGGTTGTATTAAATAAAAATTTGTTTACCTCAAGTTCAATATTAATATACAACTTCAAATTTATGAATTTAGTGAATTTCATTCAAGTGCTTATTACTGTTTTTTTTAATTGTCAAACCTAATTTTGTAGATTTTGTTTTTACTTTTCTATTTCCAAACTAAGAATGAATCGTAGAATGGATATAAAGCCTCGTCGATAAATTATGAACAAACAAATTAAAAAAACCAGTAAGGAAAGTAGTAAAGTCGGACGGGGCCGACTATATGATACCCTTCACCACTATGGGTATATTAAACAGGACTATTAGCATGAACTTGAATGAAATAAAATATGTGATATTTATCTAAATGTGAATCTACGTAGATCTATCCATAAAGTATGTAAATCGACTTCAAACAAATATAAATAGGTCATCCGTTGGGCTATGTCTGTACTTCTAGAAAACGAAACTACATAATTCTATGCTCAATTTTGTACGTTGTGCAAAATTTGATGTCAAACTGACTAACATGAGGAGTTTGATGCGCAATTTACTTGAAATCGGGCCAAATATTAAGCGATTTCAAACAAACTTGTCACAGGATACGTTATACTAATTTCAGAACGTTTTGTTCCTATTGGTTCCTTGGTGCGTCAAGTACTTAAAATCAAACTATAATAAAATGGAGCTATATCTAAATGTGGACCGATTTTCACGAAACAACGCAGACATCAATCTAGGCTCAATTCAGTACGTTATGCCAAATTTCGTGCAAATCGAAAGATATATAGGGACTTTGGGGTACCATTTACATGAAATCGGACGAAACTATATATGGGAGCTATATCTAAATCTGGACCGATTTTCACAAAACTTTACATACATCATTCTAGACTTAAATGATTAGGCTGTACCAAATTTCGTGCAAATCGAAAGATATATAGGGACTTTGGGGCACCATTTACATGAAATCGGACGAAACTATAAGTGGGAGCTATATATAAGTGGGAGCTATATAGAAATCTGGACTGATTTTCATAAAACTTGGCAGACATCCTTCTAGGCTCAATTAAGTACGTTATGCCAAATTTCGTGCAAATCGAAAGATATATAGGGACTTTGGGGTACCATTTACATGAAATCGGACGAATCTATATATGGGAGCTATATCTAAATCTGAACCGATTTCCACGAAACTTTACATACATCATTCTAGACCTAAATGAATAGGCTGTACCAAATTTCGTGCAAATCGAAAGATATATAGGGACTTTGGGGCACCATTTACATGAAATCGGACGAAACTATATATGGGAGCTATATCTAAATCTGGAACGATTTTCTCTAAACTTGGCAGAAATCACTTAGGCTTAATTCAGTACGTTATGCCAAATTTCTGCAAATTAAAAGATATATAGGGACTTTGGGGCACCATTTACATGAAAGCGGACATATATATGGGAGCTATATCTAAATCTAGGCTTAATCACTCAGCAATTCAGTTATGCCAAATTTCGTGCAAATCAAAAGATATATAGGGACTTTGCGGCACCATTTACCTGAAATCGAACGAAACTATATATGGGAGCTATATCTAAATCTGGACCGATTTTCACGAAACTTGGCAGACATCATTATAGACCTAAATGATTAGCCTGTACCAAATTTCGTGCAAATCGAAAAATATATAGGGACCGTTTACATTAAATCGGTTAAATATATATATGGGAGCTATATCTAAATCTGAACCGATTTTTCCCAATTTCAATAGGGTTCGTCCTTGGGCCGAATAAGTGACCTGTGCCAAATTTCATCCAATTCGGATCATAAATGCGACCTGTACTTTGTTTACAATTTAACATCGACAGACAGACGGACGGACGGACATGCATAAATCGACTCAGAAAGTGATTCTATGCATATTCTCAAAAGGAACCATGGGTCTATCTCGATTATTTTTGCCTGTTACAAACATATCCACAAAGACATAATACCCTGTACCACAGTGTATTGAAGGGTATAATGACTGTTTCTTTCACAAATTAGGCCTGAAATCAAACCTGGCGACGTAAAAAAAGGAAATGCTTTACCTATGTATAAAAGGAAAATTCGTTAGCTACACCACTTATAATTCACGAAAGGCTGTACGGATTTTGGCAATTCGTGCCAATTTAGAATGCTTTGTGATTTGGGTAAGATAAAAAATAAAATGACAGGAGTCCGTTGTCCGTTACAAATTATAGCCACTCCAATATCCCGTAATGATATATTAGAGCCACTACAATGTGAAAATACGACTAACATCTTCAAAAAATACCAAAAATTTGTCGATTTCCATATATGGGGGGTACACCAAAACGTATATTGACAATTTTTGATAGGATGATTTAACACCATATGAGTCTCTTAGAACTCAAATTAGAGTCAATACAGATACAAAATCGTGAAAGATTTACTACTCAATAAGAATCCAAAATACGAAATTACAGCCGATAAGACTATCGAACCTTCAACATACTGAATATTTTGGAGTACCATTATGTGGGCCTACCATATAAAGTAGAAGGTATATATCCCATTTTCTGTACCAAACATCCTAGGAGTAGTAACAATATATGTATGTGATATTTAAAAACAAATTATTCCTAACAATATTGCTAAGGCCAGACAATGTTTTCCGGGTCCGCTAGTAGCATATAAATGTAAATACTTTTGTGGAAAATGTTATTCATATCTTCTCTTTATATTAAACAAATTATGCAAAATATTTTTCAATGTTTAATAGTTTTTAAATTAAACGATTTTAAGAGTTTTGGTAATTTTTTAACTTAAATCAACTGCTTCATCCATGTAATTCTTTTAAATAAGATTAAATTGTCGATAACATTGGAAATTAGGAATATCTTAATTAACTGTAGATAAGAATAACAACAAAGTTCGACACTGGGATAGGGCCAGGAATCCAATTTTTGCAAAAAGTCCACCTCTGAAGACTTTGAGTTTTACATCAGAAAAATTGTATATCATAGTGGGATAAGATTTACAAATGGCACTTGAAATTTATTTTATTTTATAACATTAACATGAAATGATAGTCAGTTATAGAGACAGATCTGGCGAGTAAACTAAAAATGAAAATCAATAATAAATTGAAGATAATCATTAAAAATGACATATTTTAAACTCACACAACTATGTTCATATGTATGTTTGTCAGATTTTCAGCAAATGATGTACTATATAACCATAGTTTGTCCGATTCAGACGAAATTTGAAATACCGTCTAAATGACGTTTGCTTAGAAAATTAGTTCAGATTTAGATATAGCTCTCATATATAGGTATTTCGATTCCACAATAGTTCACCCAAGCCACAATGTTTGACCGACTGAGACAAAATTTTGCACATCGCACTGACGTGTTTGTAGTTTTATATAAATCGTTTTAGCCCTCATATATATGTTCATCCGATTTTATGTCAATAGTGCACTGAACTCCCAGTGTTATAGAGAAAAATGTATTCACTCTGAATCGGTTCGCGATCAAATTTTTGGTTGATGCGCGCAAATGTTATCAAGGTTTTAATTTTGGGCATAAGGAAAAAATCTTAAAATTACGCCGTTTATTATATTGACCAAAAACGTCGTTATATGACTTCCTTTGGAACATATGAATAAGAATATATTACAATAATCGCGAAAAGTTTGCACATTTTCGAGAAATATGAGAAAAATAATAAAAATATAGGGGATTTTGTCATTATATTCATGACATAAATACACCTAAAAATTAATTTAAAAATATCTACATAATCTAAACACCACGATAAATCAGATGATATCAAAATAATACAAGACAGTGTAACGGTTTAAAATTACAGCGACAACAAAACAAGACATTGAGGAAAATTATTTGTTTTTGGTTCGAAGAAATAATGTCATTATATTTATTTTATACAAGAAAATTCAGAAAAACATGTTTGGGGTTATTCTTATATTTTACTGGAATTTCACGGAAAAATTGGCATATATAAAAATATTCACTTCTTTTGTAAAAGTATACACATACATGCGGATTATAGAAAGACTCTTCCAAAAAATCTGGGGTTCTATAAATAGGAACAAATTTAAAAATAAAACTATGTTATGAAATATACATTTTAAATTGCGTCTAAATCGCGTAATCCTCAAAATCATTTGATGTGCATGCAGTTTCCAGGAAATACTGAAGTTTATCTTCCAATCCATGTAAATTTTGCGAAATTTCATTTGACGGCTAAGATGTACGACATGTTGCATTGAAATACCCAATAACTCATAAAACGCGAATAATTTTCGAAAAGTCCATATGGCCTATTTCATTGCGGTCCATTAAGAACCATAGATGACCCAGCTTATACCATTTAATATTCTCCGATTTTATATCAGTGTTACCCCAAAGATGTTACGTTTATTCTATAGACTGACTATTGTATGCGACTGGCTATGTATATTGTGGCTATATGCGACCAAAATTATTAGAGAAGGACGTATTTTGTACTTGGTATGTATTTAAAAAAGACAAAAAGGACATTAAGAGCGCCATATAGTCGTCCGTCCGGTGCTTTCTTTTTTGAGTACTGTAAAAACTTGTTTCTATATAAATAGCATACTACAACAATAGTTGCTCTATATGAGAATCCCAAATGTATAAAAATGTATCTCTACATTTATATCAACCAAAACTAAACACCATTTATTCATCTTCTTTTAAATTAAATTCAATTTATGCTTATATTTCTATGTATGTACGCAGACTAGTCTAACAATATAGAAAAATGAAATATTTTAAATGACCACATGTTTGCTGATTTGGGTAGATTTGGCATTCAGACTCAGATACAGTGGCACTTTTGGGTATGGTCATTTATTAAAGTGTCTACTTAAAAATTCATATCCATGATGTGCATTCAAATATCTTTAATATACAGACTTTTATATGGATAAACCACAGCAAGAAAACACATCATACTCACACTGAGCCGAAATTTTAGGTTGACCAATTTGATCTAACCAAAACGGTTGCGCACGACTGATTTCTATTTTTTTTTTTTTTTTATTTTTCTCTGTATAATTTTGTGAGCATATTCAGGTTTTGGGTTTTGAATAATGTTCGTTTTTATAGCAAGTGTGTTCAGATTACTGTCAATTAATTTCGAATAGTGTGAGTGTTTTATGATGACCATCCACATTCCCCGTTTGTTCCTTTCGTTTGCGGTTGTCGAGACATGCGGTATACCAATTCAATGGCAACGTTCAACTTTAAAGTGCACAAATGAAATTTGTATTTGGGCATCATTGTGAAAATGGGAAAATATTGTACCGAATTTGCCGTAAAGTTCGTTTTGTTTCTCATTTGTTATTGTTGTTTTTGATTTTTGTTCCGTTAAGTCCTCTCGGCTAAGTAAACCAAAGTTTCTGATTATACACTTCAGTGATTTTATTAGAACATCACGACGGTATAAGAGTTTCTAAACCAACATTTATATAAGTAACGGCAACTGCCAAACAACAACCACTGCAAATAGTAACACAATGGCAACATCAGCCAAAGCAACAACAACTACATCAGCAAAAAACTAGAGCAATACACGACAGAAGAAAAAATGACTTCAACATGTACCCTCCTCAACATGTCCGTCCTCACACATCTTGCCTTTGCCGAAAAGGACAATTCGAAATAACCATCCACCATTCATTCGTTCCTGCCACTACTCGTCGAACTAACAAACCGAACGAACGACTGGCAGACCACCCAACTAACTAAAAATAAGTATGCTTTCATCATCAAAAAAACACAAAAAAAACACAAAAAACATGTGGAGGAACGTTCATTCTTTTCAAGTCACTTATAGTCATCGTCGTGCTTCGTGTTTCCCAGTGAAAGAAACAAAGCAGAGCAGAGACACATGCACAATTTTATTTAGCAAAACGGTTACTCTGTGATAGTGGTGGTGGGGAAATTTTGTGAAATGTCTTCACCCCTAATAAAAGCTTTGTGCCAGAAGATTTTAGCCCCAGTACACTGGCCGTCGTAATGGGGACTGGGAAGCGGCTACAAGTGTTTGATTTTTGTTTATATGGGGAAAGAAAAAAACTATCCAAATGGGGATGCTCACGTATGCACCAGTGGCTTGTACAGAATATGGTGGCCTTGGCATAACGAATTTATTGTACGTGTGGGTGTAAGCATTTTATCGTAAATTGGAGCAGAGAGTTTTATTTTTTTTATCATTTTAATGGAAATAACAGCTTGTTTGAAAATAATTAACTATATGGGGTTAGATGAGACCAAGAATTCATTTTAATTGTCACACTACCCACACTACTTCATGTTTTAAAAAAAAAATAACGCTGAGGGCCAACGAATTAGTAGATTATGCAGGAAATTCATTATAGCGAAAAAATTATTGTAAGTAATTTCGGCAGTGGTTCATAATAATTCGTTTTCTTTATACAATCATTTGATTATATGTGCTCCAGTAAATTTATTTTCGATGTAAATAGCTTAATTTCATATACGAGTATGACAATTTACATACCAAGTGTTAGTATGTTGTCATTTGTGTATGTTGAAGACATTTAGTTAGTTTGCCTGTTAGGTTCACGTTCCCAGCAAAAATTTCATTTGCAACTAATTCAATTATTTACACTTGGCTTGTTGCAAAAGTTTGTTAAGTACATAAATAGCCGTAAGTGAAAAGTTTGTCATGCAGACTTTAAAGAATTTTTTTTAAACAATTTTATGTCGGCAACATATATAAAAAATTAAATGAAACAAATGGTCATTTTGAGTTCAAACATGAATGAAGCGAAATATAAGAAAAATGATCAGATCAAATTATTGAGCAATCTTTATTGTTTACTTTAATATACACTTGGAGTAGAAACTGTATATGTAAAAAAGAAAATAAACCGTAATATTGGTTCACATTACGCTACATTGGTTTATTTGTCACCTACCGATATAAATAATTCTCATGATATTTGTGAAATTTAATACTAAATGTTGCAACATTTTTCAACATGAGTATACACTCTGCTACAACCCCATATAAATGCAAAAAGTATTTTACACTGATATCTTGTCAATCATATGAGTCTAGACATTTAAGAAAATGCGATTTCGGTGATAAGAATTATTTAAAAAAAAAAAACAGATATACATATCGTTTTGAATTCATATTATACTAAAAAAATATTTTTGCTGCCTCAAGAATTCTTTGCACATTGGTTTGGAGAAAATTTCTAGATGTCGAATTTAAAAGTATTTTTATTTTTGTTAAATTATTATGTAGATTCGTTTTAATATAATTCATAAGAAAACATTTTTTTTTTGATCTAAATAACGGAAAGTATCCACTGAAAACAGAATCATATAAAAATTGAAATAAATAATATATATATATATATATATATATGTGGAAATTACAAAAATCTTTTTAATTCCTTGAACCTAAGCTTTGCAAGCTTATAACTCGCAAAATATGAACATAATGAATATAATTTAAATTCATTTCTATAAAATGAAGTGTTCTTGTCAAAATCGTAATATATTGGTAATAAATAATAAGTTTGGTGGAAGCTGTGGTGGTGGTAATGTAAAAAAATGGATGAAACTGTGTTGAAGCCAACGAGTTTTTCTGTGTACGTTCCTGATTTGTGGCTAAATTACACAACGCACGCACATGTGATCAGTGACTAAGTTGCAGAATACCCCATGGACAATATGATTCTATTGTATGATTTTTCGATATAATCAGTGCATCCACCCAAAAAGGATGCTGTCATTTTGAAGCCGGATTTTCGGTGTTTTTTGAATTTTTCTTATAATTAGGATGCGCATCCAGATAATGGGCTAAATTGATTATAAGATTGTAGAACTCGTGATTTTGCTTCGATTATTTGATTTTTTAGATTATTTGCAATTGGGTTCCAAAGACGAAAATTTGGTGCGTAAATTTTTATAAAAAACATATTTTTTGAGTCTAAATTAAGATTAAGAAAGTCCATTCAAATTCCGTGGAACCCCGCGTGATTTTATTTTTTTACGTGCCGGATCTAATGAGCCCATCCATGTTCAATTCCGTCCAACAAAACGGCGGATATAGGTACCTTGAATGTGGGAAAAACTGCAAAAACTTATTTTGACAAATTCGCGTATATAATCGCGTTTTTCTTCGAATTGATTTCACATACAATCATTCTTGTGTTATCATATTCGCGAATCTGTGTGAAAATAGGTCAAAAATATATCGATACGCGAATAATATGCGTATTTTATCCAAAATCGATTTTGGAGGCACACCCGCGGTTCTTAACCAATTCTTTTTAAATAGGTGTCATTTTTTGTATTTTTATAGGAGATTACTGAAATCGCATGCGCATACAAATCGTATGGACGTTGCGTGATTTTTAGCCATTTTTAGGGTTTTTGCATAGTAATGTGCATCGAGCGGCACACTTTGACCGCTAAATTAAACATCGAAAAATTCATAATTATTGAAAGACATTGATTCGGTTTATACGAAAACCGCATGCGCATCAACTGATTTCAACTAATACGCGAATTGCATGCTTTTAAATATGGATAATTTGTATGTATTGTAACTGCAATATATTTAGTCATTTTTACAGTCGAAACTGTTGTCAGATGAATATACCGATATTTAACAATCATCTAAAAGAATTTGAAGAAAAAAGCGTCGTATATTTTAGAAGATTAAGGCAAAACCGTATTCCCTTAACCATACTAAAAAAATTGAAAATTCAAAAAACATTTCGATTTAATTAAAAAAATAATTTATTTTATTTTCAGATATCGTCATGCTTCTATTTGTTTTTCGCGACAATTTAACCCTAATTCAATGTGATATGACAAGTATGCAAAGAAAACAAATGTGTTTAACCATTTGTAAAGAAATTACAACAAATAGGAATTAATTTAATTTATATTTGAAATACAAGGTTTAAAATCGCTATAACTTTTATGCGCAGCATCCGAATTTGTGAACGCAAACATATTTCGAATCAGCATATTTTTCTTAACCTATGTACCAAAAATCATAAATGTGCTCGCAAAAAAAATTTTCAATTTTTTTTATCCAATTTTTAAAGAATTTTGTAATTTCCCATATATATATCGACGCCTCCGAACCATAGTATGCTAAGTCTGAAAAGTGAGTTTTTCAGTAGAAGCTTTCAAAGTATGGAAGTTTCTTTAATCGTACGTGCCATGCTAAGTAAATTTTTGCTTATAACTTTGGTTTGGATTGGCCGATGATTACCAGTGAATTTAAATTAAGGACCGTAGTATCTAAAAACGAAAAGAGCTTTAAAACATGCTAAGTCGACTTAGCATACTATGGTTCGGAGGCGTCGATATATACATAGATCAACACAACAATTTGTGGAGTTATTCTTCTATTTCGGCCGAAATCCCGTAAGGATATAAATATCTTGCGGATTGTAACAAAGCTTAAAAAAAATCATGAAATACTATAAATAAGCATACATTTAACATTGACTGTGAGTAACCATTAAAATAATTTGTTTGGCGCACGAGGTTTCCAGAAAGATGTATTTTATTATAAAACTGTGCATTAGAGTTACGACCCTTTGATTTTTTATCAAAAAAGAATTAATGATATTTTCTATATTAGGGGTTTTTCATTTAAACAGGTCACGCAAAGTCCTCATTGAAATTCTTATGAAAGTCACATAACTTATGAACAAATTCCGTGGAGGTATCTTATTTTGAAGCGATTGCATTTCTTTGAATGAGACTCTGAACAATTGACGATATTTCGCGGGATACAACCGGTTATGTAGTTGTGTGTGGCTCTTAAGCTTGATTTATTATATATTTGCAATTTTCCAAAATATCCACAAATGAAAAAAAAATTAAATGCAGATTTTTCGCAATACCAAAAACAATTTCTTGCTTGTTTGGCTGTGTACTACAATTGTTATTACTTTTTTCCTTATACATTTATTATACAAAGGATCAAAATCTCTTCATACATATGTATCAGAGTAGTTTATGGATATCTATTTTTGAACTTCTTTTGCTCTAAAATATTATGGTTGTAACAAGTAAGGTAATTGATTTACTTAGCATTACTATTGGCATAGAAATTCATTCTGATTTAGTTTATCTCTCAAATACATTACCCATCCACAAAGCATTTAAACAATATCCTGAAAATAAGTCCTTAAAACCAATTTCCATTGAAAACTTTCACGTAAACAAAAATTTTGTTCGTACCAATAAATACATACATATGTACGTACACAATGTGTAGGTTGATAACCACACACATATACACAATATATATATATATATATATATGCAATAAAAGATTTGAAAAAGAGCAATCAATCACTGACAGTGATTTTCATTTCAATTGCAATTACATAGCCATCAATAGTTGTGTTCGTGTTCTGTGTTTTGTTCACTAACAACAAATGCACATTTGCTTTGTTTGTACTTATGAATATGTTTCTGTAGTTTTGTATCCCTGCGTGTGTGTGTGTGTAAAAGTTTATTTGCCAACGATTTATTGATTTTATTTCATTGCATTTATATTGTATATTTATTTATTTGGCACTAAGGCAAATAAATGTTACGCCGTTGCATTCCTGCTGGAGAATCTCGTTGCACAAATGTTGTTGATTTATGGCGATATTGTTATAGGCGTGCACATATTTACACTTTAAACAATCCAACAGTCAGAGATACACCAAAGAAATGACAAAACAAACTTCGAACAGGAGTGCAAAGAAACGTTGTCCTGATGGCAACGCTGACACCTTAGGTATAATCATTAATCTCTGTCCAAAGACAAATGACCAGTGACAAACGATGTACCAAAGCAATGCGGGGTCATTGTAGTCAATGACACTACAACAATGGCAGATTTATTTAATTTGTACCATAGATTCTTTGTATTCCAGTAGACAGTCTCACCCGTATATATTATCGACGAAGACAAATGAGTAGTTGCTGGCTATTAGAATGATTTTAACAGGAATGCACAGAAAAGTTGAAGGCATGGGTAAATAGATTTTATAACAATGTTACACACAAAAATATTGGACGTGTTCGGCGACTGAGTAATTGTAAAAAAAAGATCTTGTAGATAAATTGGGGAATAATAGTTTCCACACATTGAAATACTATTTCGGAAGTAGTTTTTGAGCCAGAATTTTGTAACCCAGTGAAATATTAGTAGCCCACATAGCCTTTGGTATACCGGAATAATTTCATGTTCCCGCCGCCTACCAGTGAAGATGTCACAAATTTAAGGAAATTAAATGGAAAAATAAATTTTTATAATCTCCGCCTAAGGTGCAGTGTATATTCTTGATCAGATTAGCATTCTATGTCGATTTACGAAATTCCGTATGCCTGTCCGCCTGTTGAAATCATGATACAGAGCAATATTTAAGATATCGATCTGAAATTTATAAATGGAATATAGCGGTCCAAATTTTGGTGTAGCCCACATATAACGGTACCCCCAGTATTCCGTATTTTGGGCATTTTGTACAAGTCTTCCAACCAACCTGGCTGTAATTTTGTATTTCGGGTTCTCATTTCCATACCAAACACAAAATATGTATATTCCTGATCAGATTAACATTCTACGTCGATTTACGAAAGTCCATATGGCTGTCCGCCTGTTGAAATCATGATAGAGAGCAATATTTAAGATAGCGCTCTGAAATTTATAAATGTAATATAGCGGTCCAAATTTTGGTGTAGCCCACATATAACGGTACCCCCAGTATTTCGTATTTTTGGCATTTTATACAAGTTTTCCAACTAAATTGGCTGTAATTTTGTATTTCGGGTTCTCATTTCCGTACTAAAAAATTTTAATATATGCCCACGTTGAGGGCATATGGCATTCCCCAATATGGGGATTTTTTACAGGTATTTCAATCAAAAAATGTGAATAATTATCTCCGTTTTATTTTAGCCCCCATATAACGGTAGCCCCAATATTAGATATTTTGAAAATGTCAATTATATTTTTCTTACGTATTTTTCTGTATGTTCAAGGTCCTATCATTACATGTTAATTCATCTAGGAGTCGCCATTATTTCTAGATATTTTGATTGTTATCCTCGTGGTGGAGGGTATAAAAATTCCGGGCCGAACGTAACATCGTTTTTACTTGTTTTTATTATATACAGGCCAAAATTATCCTGCGATCGGTAAATATAGGTTACGACTTTGTATGCAAAGTTATTAAAATGGCATTCTATGCGGTATTAGGAGCTAAAGACTAATGATTAGCATTGAAACTGTTTTAAAGTAAAAGGGGCGCATATCCAAATAAGTCTTACGACTTTCATTACTGATTTTCGTTATCTTAAATCTAAATAACTACCCACAATATTAAAATTTCCAACCTCATATTAATTCTTATTAAGATCCCATATATTCGTATTTTTTTCTATGCGTTTAATATAAACCCATTCTTATAATTTACGAAACATGAAAGAAATTATGACAGCGTTTTATCTCAGGTTGTTACAATGGAGTATCAGACGCCTGTGTAGTTCAGCATACACAGGCGTTGATGCATTGAAGTACACCTTCATTCAGTCAGGTTAGCACACGAACTTTTCTTAAAAGCATGTTCAGCGAGATGAAATAAAGAAAATAAAAAGAAAACGGTGAATGAGTATAAATGAAGCACTGACACATTGACAGAAGACATGATGTGAGACGACACGCTGCTAATGGGCTCTCCGTTAATGGTTTAGGTGAATAGAGCCCGGAATGGTGACAAAAAAATCACTGAAAGGAACTTCATTTGCCAGGGCACTAATTTAGTGTGAAAAACTTTCCTATTGCCAGCCATCCATCCATCTTAGGCGCAGTGAATGTGCCAGCATTCCACCTGAAACCCTTAACACCAAGGAGCAAGGTATTGACTGAGATGTGTTCAACTACTCTTCGTTCGTTTTACTTCGACTGCGTAATTCCCGTTGAAGTTGTGTGTGTGTGTGTGCTTTTATCGTTCTAAAGCTGTTACCGCGCCCGCACATTCAACAACATTTTGTGTCAAGTCACATATCATTCACTCGCCCCGTTCACAAAGAACCGGTAATGCTCGGTACTCGGCTATGATCACAATACGTACATCTGTGATTTGATGGGATATTTTTGCATCTGTGCTATTGAAAGGTGCTGATAACTTCGTTCAGCACTTAAAAGGGATTTAGGGAATTAAAATGTGCTTCATGCCATCTACCATCTACACAAACATCACAATCACTTATGTTGTGCTATCAATATGCACAATGCATAAAAACATGAAAAAATAGAACATCGGATATTCCTCAGAGATTAAGTGCCAACAACATTTTGTTGAAAGTATAGATTTTTTGTGGTATTAAAACGGCGATTTAAATTTAATAGAAATGTGCAATTTAGACTGATATTCATTAAAATGCATTATCCATTATAAAATGTGATAAGTATCAGACGGTAATACATTTTCGTATATTTCTTAATTGAAAATCAAATTTGTCGAAATTTATTAAAATTTTAAAAATGGATATGATTAAATGGAAAATTATTCCAAATGTATATGAGCCAATTTTGTATCCTTTCCCATGTTACAATTCATAGTCGAGTTTTAAAAAAATGGGTATCTCACATTTGTTTTAAATCACATTTCTCTATACACACATAATATCTAAATAATTTTACTCACACGGCAACAGTTTCAACATTTTTATACCCTCCACCATAGTATGGAGGGTATATTAATTTTGTCATTCCGTTTGTAACTCATCGAAATATTCATTTCCGACCCTATAAAGTATATATATTCTTGATCAGGGTAAAATTCTAAGACGATCTAGCCATGTCCGTCCGTCTGTTGTAATCACGCTATCTTCTGAAGGAATTGAGATAGGATGCTGAAATTTTGCATAGGGTTGTCTTTTGTCTGCAGGCAGGTCAAGTTCGAAGGTGGGATATATCGGTCCACATTTAGACATAACTCCCATATAACAGTACCCCCCAATTTTCGATATTTTGAGGTTCTTGGGCGCGTTTTTCAACCGAATACGCTGAAATTTGGTACAGTGGGTTCTTATTGGGTACTAAATGTCCCCACAAAAAATTATAAATATAGGTCCACTTTTTCTGGTAGCCCCCATATAACGGTACCTCCTAATTTACAGTACTTTGGGGGTTTTGATCGTATTTTTCTACCGTATTGGCTGTAATTTAGTATTTCGAGTTTTTAATGGGTACCAAATCTCTCCACAAAAAATTATGAATATAGGTCCATTTTTTCGGATAGCCCCCATATAAGGGTACCCCCAATTTTCGGTATATGGGGGTTCTTGAGCGCATTTTCAACCGAATTTGCTGCAATTTGGTAATATATAGTCGTATATGGTAACAAATCTCTCTACCAAAAATTATTAATATTCGCCCCCTTTTTGGGGTAGTCCCCATATAACCCCCTTTTTATATTAAGATAGTTATCGGATTTGTTCCGCGTTTTGAGTTTGGTTCTAAGAATCTTTTGTAATCATTTCACCTGCGGAGGATAGAGAGATAAACAATTAGAATGTAAGGTTCGATAATGAACTATAGCCGCATTTAGACCTAGACCCTGATTGGAGGTTCCACAAGGAGTGGACCAATATTCCCCATCTTCGAATTTGAACTAAGCTTGGAAGAAATAATAAGATGGGCAAAGTTCGGATGAAATCTAAATTTTCTGAAACGAATTGGTACAAAGAAACATGGGGTCTAGAACCAATATTTCGATGAAGCACATTTGCACCGTGTTAAAGTGTATACACCCTCATTAGCCCTAAGGCTGAGGGTATAAATATCCATTAAAAATTTCTGAAAGTTGTATTATGGTTTACATTATCCGTTTTTAGAAATGTCTGTATAGGTCCACTTTTTGGTATGTTCCCTATATTTTCATTTCTAGTACATGTCAGTATGTGTATGGTGGAGGGTATCCAAAGTTCGGCCCGGCCGAACTTAACGCCTTTTCACTTGTTTTAGATCATTTTCATTTCAGTAAACTGTATGTCTTAATTAATCAAATTGTCCAATCGTCAAACTGTTTCCGGTCTATTTAATTTTCGAGATTTCACCCCCACAAGCATTTGTGACGCCTACATATGCCGAGGATAGACGATAAAAGTGTACAACAACAATATATAGACAATCCTTATAAATGTTTGAAACTTAATTAGGCTTTAAACGAAACACTTTGAACATTTCGTGTATAAATAAAGTGGATTAGGTTGCTAAGTGGTTTTTGTAGTTGATTAGCATTGTAATTAATTACCAATGCCAAAGTTAAAACAAAACATCAGTACACCAAGGCCAATAATACCAGCTGACTACCTGCCAGGTGGCCAATTTATTTTCAACAATGCTCCAAGCCGACAGAATATTCTTGAAATCGCACAATTAAACCTACGACAGACAACTAGAGATGAGGAGCCTGGATAAGACTGTATGTGGCAATGGTTCAATCTAGATAATAATTGTTATTTGAGTAAATGTAATTTATTAGCAAAGCCGAACATGTTGTTGTGGGAATTCTATTAAGAACATTCAATATCTTAGAAAGAAACACTTACTGCTCGTATTCAATGGAATTTGCAGCGATGATTATTAGGCAACATAAATAATTCGAATTATTTCCATCATTATTTTATCAGTTAATTACATAATGCTTTAAAAGGTCATCTAATTGTATATGTTTTCCATTGAACTTAAAAAACAACACATTGCCTATCCTTTGCTGAGTCCTTAGAACGCATTTTCCGAAAAAAATTATACAACGTATCTTGGCACAACAATTGTTGTTGCTCACTGTCACTGACATATGGACCAGACTGTCGTGTTGGATAATTCAAGTTAAAAGTAAATTTATTATTATTTATTTGATTTATGATTCCATTTTGTTTTTCTTACTGTTATATGGAATTAGTCTTGGTGAAGGCGACAATTCATAAAAAAGTGACCATCTGTAATAATAACAAGGATTATAAGTTGGGGAACAGCTGAAAGAATTAACAAGAAATATTTTCAATTTACCCCCTTTATGAAGAACCAAACACATAAATCATTCGAAGATTCTAGTATCAATCCTTAAAACGGAGTTACGTAACGTATGGTGATAGGAGTATAATGGGCATATATCTTTGCTGGTATCAACAAAATTAATTTCAAACCTTTTCTATTTCGGGTTAAGCTCAGTGATCATTTCAAGACTTTTCTATTTCGAGTTGAGCTCAATGATCAAAAATTGCGAAGTAAAACAGCTAAATAGATTCTAAATATCCACCACGATGCCACGAGTTGCGCCGTTGAATAAGAATAGCTGATTGAGGTTCAAAATTTGTTAACACTCCAGAAGCAGTCTTTTTCTGGAGACAAAAAATGAAATATCATAGTAAAATATGGGTTTGTAAGCGAAGTCGTTGTCTAGATAGATTAGCTTGATTACAAGTTGTCTTTCATGTAATAGCACTTCTAATTTTTTAGTGTTATATTTATTTATTTTTTTTTATTATCACCTTCTTAATGTTATTTCACAATTGTTGACACATTTGGAATTACATTATATGAATTACGAAATGAACATAAATTCAATAGCAAAGATTTATTATGCAAACTGGCTGTAGATGGCAGATGTTTTTACATTTTATTTATTTTACAATTGTATTGGGGTGGGCCCAAATATAAAATAATAAATTTCCATTTGTAAGCAAATCGTAATTATTACTATTATTTTTCATCATGACGAAATAGTGTCGATGTTTTTATTGGCAATATTTTTATATTTTCCCACGATGTAAAAATAATTTTATTGGCAATATTTTTATATTTTCCCACGATGTAAAAATAATACGCAAGATCAAACCATTTGACTGACTGGTATATTACGAAGAGCTTCGTGTGTACCACATCCTTGTTTGTGCAGGTTTGCTGAATGTCTTTTCACGGAACAGCAGTACACAAATTGGCTTGTTCACTATAGTAAATATTTGAAAAATACATGACGTTCCCTTTTCCATTCTGTTCGTTCGTGCCATTTGACACCATTTGTTTTACTCTCAGCATGCAGATAGAAGAGAACAACTACAAGTAGAAATACACGTACTTTGTTATGTTTATGTGAACGCAATTGTGTGAAGTATGTAGAGGATTTCATAAAATGTATATATAAATATTATGAACATCAAAAGTTAACGCTCAAGTGTCAGGAATGTGATCCCATGTGGCCTTTATATCTGCGAACTTCAACAGAAGTTACCACAAAGTCAAACTTTTGTTTATGGTATATTGTTAAAATGTTGGGCAATCATATTTAAAAGAAAATTTATGTTTTCATGTGAAAAATACAATTTATTGAAAAAAATCAAATCTTAAAGGTATGTGATCTCTAACGCCACATCGAAAAATGTGTTAACGATGGAGTCATATTTCAGGTTGTGGGGGTTTTTTTTTTTGTTAATTTATTACAAAAAACGTGACCAAAAATGTAAATATTATTGTTTAGAGTTAAAACAGCTATGTTATTGTATTATTTAATGATCTTCTTTTAAAAACAATTGTTTTTTTTTTGGATTGACGTGAAATGTATACCGCAAATGTTATTCTAATCAATTAAGATTTGGATTCAATTTTAAAATACATGTTACTTCTTGTTTAACCCTTTCTTGCCAGTAAGGGCGAGAATTTTTAAATGTTAAAAAAAATTAAAAATCTATCCCATCAATGTAAGCAATTGTGCAGTTAACCCCCTAAACCACTAATTTTTAAATATTTTTTCTAAGAAGTGGCTTATTTTGTTATCAACTCATAAATGCTCAGTCCCCTTTTTCTCTAACAAGGACATAGACATATCTGACATATCTGGCACATTGCAAATTATTTATCTGTACATTTTTATACCATTCACCACACTGTGGTACAGGGTGTTATGCCTTTGTGTATATGTTTGTAACAAGCAAAAGGTATCGAGATAAACCCACAGACCTTTTGAGATAATGCATAAAATCAGTTTCTGAGTCGATTTTGTGAACAAAGTACAGGTCGCATTTATGATCCTATTTGGTCACTTATTTGGCCTAAGTATAGGTTCAGATTTAGATATAGCTCCCATATATATTTTCGTTCGATTTTATGTAAATGGTGCATCGAAGAGGCTATGTTTGTTCTTAGAATTTAGTCTAGAATGCTTTACGTTAAGTTTGAAATTGGTTCAGATTTAAAGTTAATTTCGTCCATTTCAATGGTCCATAAATGATGCTATGTCTATTCTATCATAGATATTACATATATGAGCATCTCTTGTGTGTACCCAAAGTGGTGAAGGGTATCATATAGACGGCACCGTGCGTACTTCTGATATGTTTTTAAAAATTTAGTTTTTTTAATGGTACATGGTATTGAAACGTATTTAACAACTTAAATAAGGACAATTTAAAATTATGTCTAATTTATTATATATTATTGTCGCATGCCCTTTTTCGGAATTGGAAAATGCAATTCTTACTGACATGAAATCATGTCGAAATCATTACTATTTATTGTTTGTTATCACGACAATATATAATCATCAATACATAGTTATCTCGTATAGAAATGTGCTAACGAGTTGAGCAGAAAAATAAAATAATAATAAGATTGCAGCATAAGATTTCAAATATAAAAGGAATATTGAGTACTCTTAAGAATTTTCATATCATTATAGTAGCCAAATTATACGCAATTTGATTTTATTTCTATAGATCTTTGCCCTTTGGTAGTACCTAAAGTTTTACCTCTGTGCGGCTTAATATTAAATCGATAATATTCAAATTTGTATACAACAAAAATCAAATTCCCATAGGTAAAAAAATATTTCATTGGAAATCAATCAATATTTTTTGTTTTTCTTTTTAAGAACTTGACAACACCAAGCGTAGCCTTGCAAGAAACATCAGCATGGTGTTCGTCGTTTTCAAATTTGACTGCCAAGTCAAAAGGAGTGCGAATGCTCTATTACCTTATGGCGTTATTATAATAATGTTGGATGGTCCCACTCCATCTCAATGGGATTGAGTAAACTCGTCTCTCTTCCTTTCAACGGCAAATAACGAAAATTCATCGTATCATCAACAACATTTAAATTATTCGCCCAACTCTTCAGTAAAACTTTTGTTCATGTTGCAGACCTTGGCAAGAAGACGTTTGAGTCGGTTGAACAAATTCAAAAGTTGTGTGCCGAAACTTTTCCTCAGCTCACTCTTATTTCAGAATATTTATCATGATCAACAGTTATGAACAGAAAACGCAATTGTACGCCATACATACCGATACACTTGCATTTACATAAGAATGTTGTACGTCCATATGTATGTATGTATATACTTACAATGTGAAAACGCTTAAATATGTTTGTGAGTGAAAAATACAAAAAAAAAAAAAATGCCTTCTTGCGGTAGTTTCATTTTTTTTCTGTATCGGGTTTATTCGTTTGAAGTACCCTTGCACGTCGTCAAGTCACATCAAGTGCGGTAGTAGAACCATTAGTTTCGCGAATAGATGGGTAGCTTGTACTTTGCCAAAGCGAAGACTCTTCCATACGTGTTTTTGTTTTAGTGTTAATAACTGTTTATTATGTACTGTGGAGTGGGCATGCTTGTGTGTGTGCGCGTATGTCTCATCTGCTCAGATACACATCATAACTTTTCGTTTGACTTTAACATTTGCACATGAATTGAGTTCTACACAAACTCATAAATAACAACATTAGTAAGTGTTCATTTGGATATGAATGTATGTCAGTGTGCAAGGAGTAGCAGCATTAGTAAAAAAATACACATTCCATTACAACAAAAAGGTTAATTTACATTTGGGCATAAACAATAAAAGTTCATTTCTTTTAAAACTTTTTTTTTAGCTGGCAGACATCTCAACAGTTCAGCCAAGTTAGTTTGCAGGAAAACGGAACTGGTGATGTAAAGGCTTCATAACCTTTCCAAAATGAATACAACAATCAATCAAAGACGGTAGCTGTTGTGCCGAGCGTATGATAATAACTTGTCTGTCAAAGATTTGGCACAGATTTCGAAACGAAAATTTAACATTTTGCCTTCACGCATTAGCGAAGTTCTCTGGAGTGAAGTCATTAATCGCCAGCATGTGTCAATTGAAGTTTGTTTAAACTTCTTAACTTAACTTTTACAAACTTAAAGCAATGACTACCATTATTCGTAGAATTTTTTGAAATGTGTAAATATTGTCTGAGATAACGGAAATATGAATTATGGGATTACACACGTCCTGTGACACAGTATTTTCTTAATTATACTCAAGCGTACATTATAAAGCTAGCTCAACATTTAAAGTCGATGTACTATTTGAAGCGACGTACGATTTCCAAATGGGTCTGAATGACGTGTGGTTTCACCAGGAAAGTGCCATGAGTGAAAGTTTTGATGGCATGATTTGACGACTCTGGACTATTTTATGTTGGGCTACGTAAAGTCATGGCTCCATGTCAACAATGAACATTGAATGATCCCAAAACCATATACCGGATATATTTTTCTCCATTTGACTCTATAATCCGGATTGTGAAGGTACAATATATTTTATGATATATATATATATATATTTAAATCGTAGCATGACAGGAAACTTCATTTAGAGTTAATAGCAGTGAATGTTTTCCTTATCAGTGTAGAATTTATTAGCGGATTAGCAAGATTTTAATGTATGTATACATATTATAATAGTTTTAGACAAATGCCTCACTTGATCGATAGTATAACACATATATTTTTTAATCGAATGACAATAAATATGTGTGTGCTGTATTTAAATGTAGACCAGCTTAATGTGCAGTTGAACTGTTGTGCATTTTATGTGGCCAAAATGCGAATTTTACTACATATAATCAACTTTCAAAAAAAATTTCCGCCGTATATTATTTTTTACGCTATTGAAATTTCGTAGAGTATTCAAGTCTCAGTTTAATTATGCAAACTTGAGTAGTATAACGACAAACTTTATACAATTTACGTCTAAGTCTCATTAATACTTTTATTGACTTTAATTGCTGGCAAAGTATAATAATATAGTGTCAGTCCATTATTATTAGGCTCGGTCGTTGCTAATGTCGTTTTTGTGTTCTCACTTCGTAATAAATAATGAATAAATAGGTCTGTGAACATTCAACGCTATATAATATACATACATACCTTGTTTCGAGGTAAAGTTCAATGTCTGCAAAATATAAGAAAGCATAAATGGAATGAGAAGAGCTGTAGAAAAACAAAACATGTCTATTTTCGGGCATTAGCAAAATTTGCATATTGTGAATGTGTATATATGTGTGTAAATGATGTTGGTATGTACAATCAATACAGAAATAGAGAAAAATGTATGGGTGTGTGTGTGTGTGATAAAAAATAATCAAATTGTTAGGCATGTTGATTTCCATATTTTATCAATTCCTCAAACCCTGCTGTATCTTACCTCCTTTCCCCTCCGAAAATATTTAAGAGAAAGTTTACACTCTTGATTATTAATGTGACTTTTATTTATTCCTTGAAAAGTTCCAGTCGAACCCTCATAAAACATTTCTGTCCAAAAAAAACCGCAACGTACGAAAACACAACCCCAAGTGTAAGTGAAATGTTAATATTCTGAGCCAAACTTTGGCGTTTTGGTTTTGTGGCTTTGCCGGCTGTCAAAAAATGTCGATTAAAAAATTCCAAAGTTGCAAATACCAAATTCTTGACAAATAACATAATCTCTCACCCAACATTTGAGGATATTTTTCTTGTCAACTTAATGGAAGATAAGAGGGCATATCAATAGATATTTAAAAATATATTATAAGTAATATATATATATATATATATATATATAGCTACCAGCAACAGATTTAAAGTTTCTTCTCCAAGATGTGTTGAAAGCTTCAACTGTCTGATGTCATGCATTTTTATGTTATATCCTCCTCTAGCCAGTGGGTAAGCGGAACAATATATTCTGAAAGTTTTTAAATAAGTCATAAACTTTGCTAGAGCAGTCGACGGCTCATGTAATGGATGTTCACTTTAGAAATAAGTTTTTCATTTTACCAGATGACTTTAAAGCTTTTCCGTGTTAGACATGACAGTTGTGGCGGACATACAGAACATGCAGAAACTTTGCTCCTGACTATAGCATATTCATAACATAATTTTTGGTGGTAGTAAATGTTTAGAAAGTGTATTATTTATTCCTGCCCTAATATCTTAATCGGTCGATTCAATGCTAACGTGCTATGACAATGGCCTCTTCTATTAGAAATCAATAATACCGCATGAATATGGTTTGTACATTCAATTAAAAAGAAACTAATGCAAAATATAAATTTCGTGGAAAATTATTTATGCGTGAATAAATAACTCAGTAATTAAATTATAATACGTATCTGTTTATTTGTTATTGTTTCCCTTGGACCAGTTGTGGCAACATGAATGCAGTGTTTACTTTTTGGAAACTTTAAACAAATAAATAAGTTATATGTTCACTCAATTGGAATTAATATTTGTTTAGCTTACAAATTGGTTGTAATTCAATATAAATTTTTCTTTCCTGTTTTATATTAAAAGTACTATACATCTTTGAAAATGGCGATTTACTTAATAAATGGAAAAACGTGTAAGGAAAGTAGTGATGTCAGACTGGAACGACTATATAATATCCTTCACAATTTTAGGCATAATAAACTGATGTATCCTGTCAGACGTCACCATTTCGAAGAATCTTTGACATGAAATTGAATGAATTTAAATGTGTGATCTGACTAACATGAATCCATACAATTGCCATTTTGCTACCTATGCTACATTTCATTTTATTCGGCAGATTTAGAGTCGTTTGCTTACAATGGAATACATTTATGTAAATCAATTTAAAACAACCTAGACATACGCTATTGGGAATGCCGCACTGTTGAAATTTAATCTCAATCAGACACCCGTTCATTACTTGGTGCACAATTAACTTTGCAGACATTTTGAACATGGGTTTATCTGTTGCCATTTCTTGCGTGTAAAGATTTTGTTCATTTTATTCATTGTTGGCGCATTTGTGGCATATACAAAACAACGAAAATACGACGAAAGTCAGGTTCAAGCGATGGGCCATCCAAGTGGGTTATTTCATGTGAGTCACTCCTACACTGGTATCAATAATCGGTGTTAGTAATAATATAATTTTGATCAGTTGCAATACGTAATCGATGCATTATATTCACGGTTGCGTATGAGCAATGACTTCTTAAAATAAGATGTATACATTACGTGTACGTCCCAAATACTTAGCGAATTGCCACACCAAAAATATTATATTACAGAAATCTAAAAAATCGATCTTATTATTTCGACTCAAAGTCTGACTTTTGCCAAACGGGGTTTCTAAGATCTACCCATTTACTACCATCTCAAACAACCTTAGGGTTAACATTTGTCTATTGGAGATTTACCATTGCAGTAAACAACATAAAATTACTTTTTAAAGTGCTACCTTCCTTAAAACCCTAAGAACAATTCTCCACATTAGGTAGCGACATTTGATTCTGTCATTGAAACGATTACAAAATACTTTCTTTATGCCTAAGACTTCTTTCAATTTCTTCTGTATGACAAACACGAAACCATTTAACACGTTGTTTACATACGCTAGCATATACAAATCCTCTCCTTGAAACGAACAAAAACTTCTAAGCCTCCAGTCATTAGAAGTTTCCTTGTTAACCGGAATTATTGGGACCAACTTCATTTATTGCACTTGTAAACAAGTTGTATGGGCCATTTTAGTAAAAACTCGTATTATCCCCAGGCCAAGGAGCAGTTGACCTCAATTAAAATATTTTATGGCACAGAATATTGTCCGAAGAAAACAACAGCAACGACGTCCTCTGCTGTGCGAATGGAGCAAAACAACAACATGACGCCAATTTAAAGCAACAAGGACAATCTAATGTTTTTTAATTGTCACTATCTGAGGGCATTTAACCCTTTTGTGTGTGTGTGTGTATGTATGTTGTCGTTGCCATTGTCATAGCCCAGTGTGAATGACAAAGCACTACGAACGGCCGACATTTGTATGGCTCGATGTGGGTCTCACTGCCAGCTAGCAGAAATGAACAGTTAAGATATACATAGCTCCCTAATGCGCGTTTGAGCTACGGCCTGAGTCTGAATGTTGTTTACACTCACATATACACGCTTACTTATCTACGAAAAAGCCTATTGTTTGCGTCCGTCACCGTAAGGATGATGGACATTCATGTGTCAAAGAGACTCCTGTATGTGCGGATGTGTGTCTCTGTGTGTGTGTGTGTGTCTACAATAGCTAAAGGCAAATATTATAACAATATCTGTTGTTGTTGTGTCCATTAATAACAACAAAATAAGTTTATATACAAATATCGGATACATGCAAACACACGCACACACAACTATACATATGTAAATATATATGTATGTGTTTGTGCTGAAATTAAATACAATGTCAATACGCGTGTTGTACACAGTGGGCAAACTGTTGGATTTAATTAAACATAACAAACATTTTAGTATGTCAAAGGTATTCTTTGGAAATACTTCAATTTTTTTAGCGAAATAAACAGAAATATTTATATTAATTTTAGTCTAATTACAATTTTTTGGATACTGAAAATATGTATAATATTGAGACTATAATTTCTCGAAAAATCAATTATAATACGTTTACAATTATGTATAGTTCTTAACCTTAATATCTCTTACTTTATTATTCTGACAGACGTTCTATACGCACAAATCAACATTTTCGTTAAAGTATAATATAATTTTTAATATTATATAATTCTCAATTAGTGTATTACATGCATTTACAGAAAAAAGTTAGACAGTTTATATACGAAAGTACAAATTATTATTAATACATTTTTATAAAATTTTTGTTACACAGAAATTTTGACTTCATTCTACAATAACTACAAAGTTTTGACATATCTTTATATATATATTTATTATATATCACGAATTCCACAAAAAGGTCAACCACTTGAAAAATCAATTCGTTAAGAGAGATATGAAATTATATAGGAAATATTCTTTGCAATCCGGACAATACATCTTTAGTTTATTTTCTTTTTGTTATCCCATTTTCGCGTGGAGAGTAACTTGGGCATATTTTTATTAGTTTTAGAGTGTCATTTGTCGTAAGTGTGAACGCTGTTAGCTAAAACAATATCAATAATAAATATTAAATTCAAATAAAGTAATATCTTAAAGAATTACATATATATAAACCTATACATATACCAAGAGAATCCCGTGGTAAAAATATATGTAAGAAAATATGTAACGCGTGCGTGACAAAATTAAATGTGACATGACATGCATTTTTTTTTTGATAATGCTGTATGTGTGATATTATCCAAATTCAAATAAAACAAAGTTTGTCAAGAACAAATATTGTATCCGTCACGCACATGTTACATTCTTCCTCAATAAGTTGCTTTAGAACCGAATTTACATAAAATTTTTGCATAATGATTAACCAAAGGTTTTGCCACACAAAGCTTCCTAAACATATTGTGTGGGGTAAAAAGTTTTTAAAACATTCTGTTTTGAAAATTTTTTTAGTACATGTGTGTGTAACAGTGCGTTACGAGTGTAACATTTTACGGTGTTCAAAGTTAAAAAAGTTGTTTTTTTTTCTCAAAAAATTGAATGTCAATATAATCTTGAATAACCCATTATAGCTGTAAAAAAAATCCGCAATTTTATCTCCAGCCAATTCGCAGAAATTTCATATCGAAACTGATATCCAAGTTTTAAAGGGAAAATTTTGTAGTGCGTATTTTTTCTTATATCTCCGACATTTACAAACAAATTCATAAAAAAATTAGCAGGTATTGTAAAAGGCGTAAAACTATTTAATAAAAATTGCGAAAGAAATTTCGGAAACAAATTTTTCTTAACTAAACAAACGATTATATTTCGCACGCTGTAACAGTGCGTGACATGGAATTCGTGATATATATATATATATATATATATATAGATTTCCAAAAAATCGGGGTACATATGAAGATTAGCGCTGAGCTTACTTGAACTACTTTTAAAAGGATGGTGACACCAAGTGATTTAATAAAGCTATACATGGTGTGGTATGAAATACATGCTCCCTGTTTTTGCAAAATAATGGGGCTGAATCCAACTTTGTCGTTTAAAAAATCAACTATTCTCCACTAATAAATATTTGTTTTTATAAAATACAACAAACTGGGATTCAGCCTGACTATTTTTCAAAAACAAAAATTAACCTTTTTGTTCAAACCACTGTACACTTAAATAAAAGGAACGCAATAACCATGGAAGAGTGGATAAAAAGGAGAAAATGTAATGAAATGTTTATAATAAAAGACGCATGGAAATAAACGGTGTTGGTAATTGAACGAGGAACAGACAGCAGTGGGCAGAGAGCAGCGCCATCAGCGTCGACACCACAAACAACAACGACTATAATAGCAGCAGGAACATTCACCCAGGCAATGTCGACATTTTGACAGCTTGTTATGACAACAAAAACTTGGCTTTTAGAACTGTCATGGTAATAAAAACAGTAACATCAACGGCAACAACCACAAGAATTGTAGTAAAACAAAGACAACAACAAAAATACTGCAAAGCCACGAAAGAAAGAACGTCTTCGCCAAAAAAAGCAAAAACAAAAAACGAACTTGCGAACATTTCTTCTGTTCGGATTGGGGGTTCAGCCATTTTATGTAGGTTTGTGGAACACAAATGTACACGTACACATACATATATATTAGCCGCATACATTGTTAAATTACATCCTTATGCAGTTGTGGTATGTGTACACACAAATACATTAGCTAGGATGTCTCACTGTAACTGGAACGTGTACACATTTTAAAAGTTCGCTAAAGTCTTGTTTTTTGCGAACATATGCGTTTACACTGACAAAGAAAATAAAAAAAGAACGTCAGACAGACGATTCAGAAATTGGTCAATGTCATTGACATCTTCTTTTTATTTCATTCTATGTGTAACTTTAACTCTTGCCATTGCAACAAAAAAATTAAACATAAGAACTGAGATGTCCCACAGAGGCAGGGTTGTGGATTCCTTTTGACCTTAAGTGGACCTGCCCATTTAAACATTATTGATAATAAATAACGCCTCTAGACGTTCCCTATCGCCTCTCTCCATCTAGAGTGCAGACTGTGTTGTATAATGAAGAATTCATTACTTTTAATGTGTATAATTAGAAATTAATCCTTAGTTTACAATTTTTAATTGTTTTTATAGCTCAACCCCACACAATTGAGTTCAGTTATGGTCCCAGATAAATGCACGGACATTTGGCTTTCGCTAAAAATCCTTTAATAATTTTAGATTAAGAATCACATTTAATGTTTTGAAATATTAAAGCGAATTTTTTAATTAATGTTTTTGTAGCGACATAAAAAGTACGCCCTCACAGGTTCCTATTTCTTTGTAACCCAGAATAAAACTGAAGAATACATTACAACAAATGTCATTTCAAGTTATCTATGGACAGTTGTAGTACTGAATAAAATATCAACAGGTTTTGTTCTATTTAATAATTAATTACCAATGTCACTTCAAATTAAACGAACTTAAGTAATGCCGTTTTCTCATATGCACCAAGATAATACTATTGCTAAGGAACTGCGTCAAATATTATATTCCGAGAGAAATGTGCGTGTAGGGAACGGACACTTGTGTCGTAAATCAAAGTACACCTCTCATGCATACCACATAACCTTAGATACTTATTGTGACTGATGAAGACAAAGTGAACTTGTTCACATTTCCAACAGAAATTTATGTTGAATGTGTTTGGCCCCAGAGGATAAAGAACAGGACAACATGTCAATAAAAAATTACCATGCAACAGAACATTAATACAAATCAAAGAACCCACAATACGACAACTTTACACGAATCCCTTTTTTATCGCAAACTTACACATACATATACTCAGAGACACAGTCATGCCACTTAGCCATGGGACATTTTTGATGTGAGCTGCAAGCACGCAATTTCTGCTTAGCTCACACCTGTGCTGGTGTAGTCGCCATTGTCGTCGTCATCGTCGCATTAAAACTACCTTGACGTTCGCTTGTCACAAAAAAGAGCCAAGAAATATCTACACGTAATCAATCACAGCTAATTTATTACAATGTGTTTTTCTATTGCCCAACGACCAATAAAGACATGAAGTAAAACTTTTTATGGGTCTCCCAAGGAACGGAGTGCGTGCAGTGTAGAATTTAGTCGAAAAAGAATGGCAAAACAAAGTTATAATTTAAGACTAAATTCCAAATAATGAGGTTAAGGTTCAATATCCATCCATCAAAAAGAATGTTTTGTCTACCCGAAACAAAAACAAGGAAAACGATCGGTGGGGTCGAATTTTTATTTTTCCTCACCATGAGGAAACATAAACTATTCTATGTTCAACATAAACATGGCATATATTATTTCTGAGGATTCCTAATGCCCAAACACTCAACTCAATAAATTTGAATAAGTATTTGTGTTCCAGTTTCACTAGGAGCTCCTTTTGTACAATTACCAGCATTCGTTCGTTATTTGGTATTGTACTCATATAATGATACCGCCAAACTTTGGGTATTTTTAAGAGTTTAGCTATATTTTCCAAACGAATTGTCGTTAATAGGTGTGATTCATGATTTCCTCATTGTGGATGTGGATGAAATAGGAAAGGCTTCCAGCCGAAACTTTTCTTTATTACAATAATATTAGTTTATAAAATTTAAGAATTTGAATTTAAAATTTTACATATTTGTATACGGTGCTTCATCGAGGTATCGATTTAGGACCACATGTGCTCTGGACCACATCCATTTCAGACAATTTGTAATTCGGATTGTCCGCCCGTTCGTATGGTTGCTGATGCACACGAAACTTTTAAAAAAAGTAATCAATTTAATTTACCCATTGCAGAGGATTATATTATATAAATATAAGAATTTAAGAAATTGCCGAAAATAGATCAAGAATGTGTATCATATGAAATAGAGATATGTTAAAAAGACTAGTAGTTTTTTCGAAAACTTTTGAAAATATGGGTTTTTGGTGTGCCCGACTTTTCCTTGTTTAAATCAACAAATAAATAAAGTTTGGCCCTCTCCTTCTCGAGTGCTCATGTTCAAAGTGAATTTAGAAAATAAATATTTATATTTTTATAATCAAAAATAAAATATTTTGTTAGTGCTGCTCCTAAGTATGAGATTTATTTAGTTTTAAAAATTAAACTCAGAATATTATAATTAAAAATTTTATATGAAAAATGTATTTTCTCCTCTGAAATAATGAATAATTGTAGATATGCTGTTATCTATGAAAACCACAAGTTTTTCATAGCTGTCGATTATAATCATTGTTGCTATTATCCACATGCGAACTTATGTTCCATTTAAAAATCTACTATACTGAGGTTTGCCTCAAACTCAGGAGTGTGATGCCGTTTACATTTTCTTCATAATATTTGCAATAACATCGGTTTACCGCAAACACACGACCTTACATGATAATGCTCAATTTTTCGCTATCGACAAAAAAGACTCAATAAAATTACAATTTTCAAGTGTTTTGTGTGATTTCTACTGCAGTACCCCACGTGTAACTGCCAACGGCAATTTTGCGGTCGTTCACCATCACAAATCAATTACGACCTAAGACATTTCAATTCTACGTAATGCGTAAGGCGGTTGTCATCCAATCCACTTTGCCACGCCGCATCGATTTCCACAGAAATTGTGCAGGAGCTGTCAAATATTTGCTCACTCAAGGCCGCACCTTGTATACGCGCCACACCTAGGAAAACAAAACCTTTCACTTTGTCTCCTGGAAAAGTGGTCTTACGAAATTGTTGGCCAGCAAACAATGTGCGTTTATGTATGTCAATGCAATGGCTCGAATGGCCCAAATTCGTTTGCTTTAAATTAATTTCTCAAGTTTACAACACAAAATGGGAGGCTCAATTTAGTAAATTGTAAGACCTTCAAATATGCCAGAAATTGGAAGAGTGGTTGTTGGCCGTCCTCTTTGCTCTCGTTGTGGTTGTTATTTGCCCTTATTGATATCGACAAAACGGACAAATATGCTGTTGTCTTTGTGTATGTTTGTGACTTTATATGTGTATACCCGTGGTTGGGTATGCTGCCTGTCTTGCCCCTTTTTAGTTCTTTATGACTGCCATAGAGAATGTTGTTCGAATATCTCCGGTACACAAAAGGATATAGACATCCTTCAATTTCGTTAAAAATTGTATGTCGTTTGAAACGTTATAGTTCGTTTGTTTCCATTCAAGTGTGTTGAAGTCTAGTCGACAAGTTACGCCTAAATTTAGATTTAAAGCCAAACAAAGCCTTTCATGTGATTGTGTGCGTGTGTTTGTGCTGTTTTTAAGGAAAACACTTTTGATATCTTTGTAGCCTTCAAAACAAAAAGGATATTCGGGCGATGATGTTGGTATTTATACCCTTCACCACACTGTGGTACAGGGTATTATGTCTTTGTGCATATGTTTGTAACAGGCAAAAATAATCGAGATAGACCCATGGTTCCTTTTGAGAATATGCATAGAATCACTTTCTAAGTCGATTTATGCATGTCCGTCCGTCCGTCCGTCTGTCTGTCGATGTTAAATTGTAAACAAAGTACAGGTCGCATTTATGATCCGAATTGGATGAAATTTGGCACAGGTCACTTATTCGGCCCAAGGACGAACCCTATTGAAATTGGGAAAAATCGGTTCAGATTTAGATATAGCTCCCATATATATATTTAACCGATTTAATGTAAACGGTCCCTATATATTTTTCGATTTGCACGAAATTTGGTACAGGCTAATCATTTAGGTCTATAATGATGTCTGCCAAGTTTCGTGAAAATCGGTCCAGATTTAGATATAGCTCCCATATATAGTTTCGTCCGATTTCAGGTAAATGGTGCCCCAAAGTCCCTATATATCTTTTGATTTGCACGAAATTTGGCATAACGTGCTGAATTAAGCCTAGAGTGATGTCTGCCAAGTTTCGGGAAAATCGGTCCAGATTTAGATATAGCTCCCATATATAGGTTCGTCCGCTTTCATGTAAATGGTGCCCCAAAGTCCCTATATATCTTTAAATTTGCACGAAATTTGGCATAACGTACTGAATTAAGCCTAGAGTGATTTCTGCCAAGTTTAGAGAAAATCGTTCCAGATTTAGATATAGCTCCCATATATAGTTTCGTCCGATTTCATGTAAATGGTGCCCCAAAGTCCCTATATGTCTTTCGATTTGCACGAAATTTGGTACAGCCTATTCATTTAGGTCTAGAATGATGTATGTAAAGTTTCGTGGAAATCGGTTCAGATTTAGATATAGCTCCCATATATAGTTTCGTCCGATTTCATGTAAATGGTACCCCAAAGTCCCTATATATCTTTCGATTTGCACGAAATTTGGCATAACGTACTTAATTGAGCCTAGAAGGATGTCTGCCAAGTTTTATGAAAATCAGTCCAGATTTCTATATAGCTCCCACTTATATATAGCTCCCACTTATAGTTTCGTCCGATTTCATGTAAATGGTGCCCCAAAGTCCCTATATATCTTTCGATTTGCACGAAATTTGGTACAGCCTATTCATTTAGGTCTAGAATGATGTATGTAAAGTTTTGTGAAAATCGGTCCAGATTTAGATATAGCTCCCATATATAGTTTCGTCCGATTTCATGTAAATGGTACCCCAAAGTCCCTATATATCTTTCGATTTGCACGAAATTTGGCATAACGTACTGAATTGAGCCTAGATTGATGTCTGCGTTGTTTCGTGAAAATCGGTCCACATTTAGATATAGCTCCATTTTATTATAGTTTGATTTTAAGTACTTGACGCACCAAGGAACCAATAGGAACAAAACGTTCTGAAATTAGTATAACGTATCCTGTGACAAGTTTGTTTGAAATCGCTTAATATTTGGCCCGATTTCAAGTAAATTGCGCATCAAACTCCTCATGTTAGTCAGTTTGACATCAAATTTTGCACAACGTACAAAATTGAGCATAGAATTATGTAGTTTCGTTTTCTAGAAGTACAGACATAGCCCAACGGATGACCTATTTATATTTGTTTGAAGTCGATTTACATACTTTATGGATAGATCTACGTAGATTCACATTTAGATAAATATCACATATTTTATTTCATTCAAGTTCATGCTAATAGTCCTGTTTAATATACCCATAGTGGTGAAGGGTATCATATAGTCGGCCCCGTCCGACTTTACTATTTTCCTTACTGGTTTTTATATAATACAGCCATACATATATACAAAATGATGACACATGTTGACAGCACCTGGTTGGTGAATTGTATTATGTTTCGAAAACGAGACACGTTGACTTTTTTCATAAATATATTACGAATTCTCTAGGGTGGGTATTAAAAGCGGAAAATCGTAATAAAAAGTACGCCATCTTGTCTAGCTTTTCATGACGTGAATGTTACACAAATCAAACATATTTTCTAACAACACGAATTAGTCCTTTTACCTTAGTTATTTCAAAATTGATTGACTTCGTTCTCGAATTTAATATCATAAAGTCAAAAAATGCCAGTATTAGAAATACATAGACCAGTTAATTCATATACATTTTGCAACTGCAAACTATTTCAGCTGTATGTAACATTGTTATAATTCAATGGACCCGGTGCTGCAGAAATCCTAATTTTGCTCAAATATTGAAAATTGTTGTCAGTTGTAATGATGTTATTTCTCATAGGGACCAACAGCTAATAAAACCAATATAATTTAGAAACCGTTTCGTTTAGTTTCGGGTAGGCTGGGGAAGAGACCATTCTTTGTCCGTAGTTGGTGAACATAATGAAAATCAAGAAAATCCAATTTAGTGATTTATTACAGTATTCGGGGTGTCCGAGGATTGTGGTGCTGTGGAAACTCGTTGAACATCCCAACACGTGCACATATGAACGTGTTTTGCGTTACATTCTGTCAATGAAAGCTAAGCTAACTTTCCTTTGTGTCTGTATGGTCACTGCAAACTAATATATCGGTGTCGGCCAACGAAATGTGTATGTAGTACACATACATGTACACATGTTTATTAGAACGGCGAATGTAGAAGGGAAATCAATTTGATTTGTTACCTTATTTAATTTTCTGTTAATAATGGCTAACCATTTGTTGGCTTAACGAAAATTTCCAATTCCGAATTCGACCATTTCACTCATTCTGCCACTTGCTTGAGTTGCTGTTATTTCATGGTGTAGCATCTGATAAGAGAATTGTTGCAAAATTTGAATTTCATCTTCTATTTCTTGGTTTCTTATTACCCAGTGAGTAATTTCCATACTCCTGCATAAATTGAATACTTCTTGCTTTTCCTGCTCCACGTGACTACAAGTCCATTCGAAAATCAATCAGTTTTTTTTAATTAAATGATAATTTGTACTATTTGTATGTGAATCAAAATGTGTTTAATAATAAATTTTTAAAATTACAGAGTAAAAAGGGCCTGGATGGAAAATTATTAGAAATCGAATGGGAAGGGAGAAGTATGAAGAAGTGAGTATGAATGTCAATATAAAACATCAGAAAATTTAAACGAATGATAATCAAACAACTGGGATTGGATACAAGGGTGGCGTAGGGGATGATAGATACCAAGCAACGGCTCTGATTGGCTTTAACATGGCGAAGTCCAGGCTTATCTTGGTCCCTCTTTCATCACAATTGTGGACACTGACCTCCCCGCGGTGCCACCTGGGAAGCTATTCTCATCACCCGATGAAATAGTGAGCTAATATGTGCCGCGAGTTCACCCATAAGAACTATAAAAAAATGGGTTGAGGCGTCGGGTTAGTTGCCCACTCTCGGAAACCCCTATCTACTATGAAAAAGCAAAGAAAAAGAAAACCAAACCCCCCTAATGTTCACGACCCCCGCAAACGTATAAAGGACCACGATCTGCGAATCTGCACTTGCAATGGACGCACGTTGTACAGAACAGGCGCAGTATTCGCTTTGGCGGATATACTCAAGAAGTACAAAGCCGATATTATTGCCTTACAGGAAATGCGATGGAAAGGGACAGGCGTAAGTAAATCAGACGATTACGCCCTGTATTATAGTTGTCATGAAACGAGACATGAATTTGGCTGCGGATTTATGGTTAACAGGAAAATAAAAGACCTTGTCTCCAGATTCACTCCAGTAGATGAGCGAATTGCTACAATCCGTATAAAAGCGAAGTTCTTTTACATCAGTCTAATTTTCGCCCATGCTCCGACCGAAGATAAAGATGAACAGACCAAAGACATATTTTACGAGCGCCTAGAAACAGCATATGACCGTTGCCCTGGCCATGACATTAAAATTCTGCTGGGAGATTTTAATGCAAAAATCGGAAGTGAAAATATCTTTGGCCCCACCGTCGGAAAATTGAGCCTTCATGAAGAAACATCCGACAACGGCATGAGGTTGATTGACTTAGCGGCAGCAAAAAACATGGTAGTTAGAAGCACCAGATTCAAGCATCTCGATATACACAAGGCCACCTGGATCTCTCCTGATCAAGTAACGAGAAATCAAATTGATCATGTTGTGATAGACGGAAGGCATTCATCCAGTGTTTTAGACGTCCGATCGATCCGAGGAGCGAATATCGATTCGGACCATTACCTTGTGGCAGCCAAGGTACGCACCCGTCTTGATGTTGCAGCAAAGGTGCGATCTAATACAACACGGAAACTCGACGTCGAAAAGCTGCAAAAACAGGTAGCCGAGGCCTACTCCGCTCAAATTACCCATCTGCTTGAAGAAAGCACTTCTTGTCCCGATAATAGTATAGAAGCACAATGGCAAAGAATTGCACATTCCCTACAAACTGCAGCAAAAGGAACAATTGGGTACCAAAAACCACCACCAAGAAACCCATGGTACGATCAGGAGTGTCGTAATGCTGCTGATGAGAAAAACGCAGCGTATAGGGCAACCCTGCAGACAGTAGCAACACGTAACGTGATGGAGAATTATCGGGAGAAAAGGAGAGAGGAGAAACGTGTTTTCAGAAAAAAGAAGAAAGAACAAGAAAAACGTGAGCGTGAGCAAATCGAGATGTACAGGAGTCAGAATGAAGTCCGGAAATTTTACCAACGAGTAAAACACCAAACCGAAGGCTTTGGTGCAGGCACATCCTCCTGTAGAGACGAAGAAGGGAACCTGGTGACAGATACAGACAGCGTGTTGAGGATCTGGAAGGAGCATTTCGAAAAGCTTCTAGTATCAAATAGTGGCGATGAAGAAGATACCCCAGAACCAATAAGAGATGATGGTATAGAGTGTATACCACCTTGCCAATATGAGGTCATAAAAGCAATTAATCGGCTCAAGAACAACAAAGCAGCAGGAGCCGATGGGTTACCAGCCGAACTATTCAAGTCTGGTGGCCAGATGTTGGTCAGGAGCATGCACCAGCTGATTAGCACAATTTGGCTAGATGAATGTATACCCAGTGATTGGAACCTCAGCATCCTGTGTCCCGCGCACAAAAAAGGAGACAAGACGATATGTGCCAACTATAGAGGAATAAGTCTCCTTCCCATCGCATATAAAGTGCTATCCAGTGTGCTGTGTGAACGATTGAAGCCAATGGTCAATGACATCATCGGACCATACCAATGCGGCTTCAGACCTGGCAAATCCACCATTGACCAGATTTTCACTCTGTGCCAAATCCTGGAAAAGACCCACGAAAAACACATCGACACATACCACCTATTTGTCGACTATAAAGTCGCATTCGACTGTCTGCGTTCGGCATTCCTGCAAAATTAATACGACTATGCAGGATAACTTTAAGTGGCACAAGGTCAGCAGTTAAAGTAGGAAAGGACCTATTGGAGCCCTTCAATACCGAACGAGGTTTCAGACAAGGTGACAGTTTGTCGTGTGATCTTTTTAACATCCTACTGGAAAAGGTCATACGAGACGCAAAGGTGAACAAAAATGGCACTCTGTACACCAAACAACACATGTTACTCGCCTACGCCGATGACATTGATATAATGGGTCGAACATTGTGAGCGGTAACAGCCACCTTTGAACAAATTGAAAAGGAGTCTGCCAAAGTGGGGCTGGCAGTAAACGGCGAGAAGACCAAACTGATGGTATCAACGCGCAAGACGTCCAGTAGACTCGGACCAACTGTGGAACTTGAGAACTACAGCTTCGAGGTAGTTAAAGACTTTATATACCTTGGTACCGCCATAAATAAAACAAATGACATTCAGTTTTGAAATTCGGAGAAGGATTGTGATGGCCAACAGATGCTACTATGGTCTAAGTAAGCAGTTTAGAAAGACGCTGATACTACCCGTGCTATTATATGGATCAGAAGCATGGGTACTTGCGCAAGCAGATGAGGCAGCTTTTGGGGTGTTTGAGAGAAAAATTCTCCGAAAGATCTACGGGCCGATCTGCGTCGACGGTGAATATCGGCGTCGAATTAACCATGAGCTTTACAATTTATATGCGGACATCGACATAGTCAGTCGTATTGAGCTGCAGCGACTACGGTGGCTAGGCCATGTTGTGCGGATGAATGAAAATGCCCCAGCTCAAAAGGCATATAAAATTGAGCCTACTGATGGTTCCCGTAGAAGGGGAAGGCCACGAATTAGATGGAAAGACCAAGTAGAAAACAACATCTTGGAACGTGGTCTTCCAAATTGGTGGATTTGCGCACAAGACAGACGCGCTTGGAAATCTTTTTTAAGCTCGGCTTATGGAACAACCGTTCTGTAACAAGCCAGCTAAGTAAGTAAGTAAGATAATCAAACAATTTTTTTCAAATTTATACACTAATAGTGCAACAAATTATAAAATAAATAAAAAACATGTGTAAACGGCGTTAATTACGACCGGGTGGATCGTAAAGTAATGTGCATTAGGAAGTAGAAGGTTAAAAACTGGGCTTGGATATTTGATTTACGGACAGTTGTGTGAGGCTGTGTAAAATCTTAGACCTATATTAGTTGCTGTATACAGGAATCGGGAACGCCGACTCACATGCGGCTCAATCCTTGCAAATACTGAAATATACCGGAACCTTTATATGAGAGTTATGTCAAAATATAGTTCAATAAAAATGTTGTCACCCTCTATGAAAAAGAATGCAAAAATATAGAAACTTCTATTGGAAAATGTGAATATAACAATCAAAATATATGAACCAATATAGACATTTTTCTAATAAAAATATGTTTAATCCTTCAAAATGGCGAATAATGCGCGGTATAGTTACATCGGAGCTATATTAAAATGTGGCCCAATATATGAGTCGATTAATGCGCTAAAACGAAAAAGATATTCTCAAAAATGAGTCCGCGGTTTTTGTATATAGATCAATTCTAATCTTACCAACAACTTTTGAGTTTCCCAACATTTACACTTTCAAAAACAAAACTTTCAGCATTCCCATTACAGGGCATCAAACAAATTTCATAAAATACTCCAAGAGTTCTTAGTTCACAAAGAGTCAAATATAGTCGTGTGTGTGTGTGTGCTTATGAATAGTATTTGTAGCATTTTCAAAATACTAATAAAAATTTATTATTCCCATTTCGCGTTTTTCGTTGTTGTTGCTGATGCTGATGCTATTATACGGGCTGTGTGGGGGGCGACATTCATATATTATTTATTTTATTACTCAGTTATTGTATTCCCCTTTGTCTGCAGACAGTAAAAGTGTTTGTGTATCGAAGCATACGGGTATTTGAATAAAAACAGTGTTATGGTGTAACTACACTTAAAACATGCGTATATTCGTACATATATGTATTAGGATGTATGTGTTTTTAGGGTTTCCATATCCAGCCAATGATTTGTCAAAAAATAATTTTATTATTTCTCTTCCTCCCCAGATTATTTTGAATCAAACTCAACATTTTCGCAATTGTCTTTTATATTTGCATTATAAAATATTAAAACTAAAAAAAAATGTGGAATATAATGTATCCTATTATACACAATGTATTGTTGGTTTATATATAATTGCGTCTGTGCGTCTGTCTACGCAATACCCAGTAGCGGAATGTGTCGCAACTGGATTTGTGTTTTCTTAGTCAGTATAATCTAAAGATTTGCTTTAAGCCAACATGTTTTCAGGAATATTACAGCTTTCAAGTGTATGTGTATGACTGTGTGTATGTGCTGTTTTGCCTACCCAAGGAGGAAGTGTGAGGATATGTTTGAAATCTGTGTGTATGCCACACATGATGATTTAACCTAAAAACGTATTTAATTTGCCATCATTATGCGTGCTCAGTTAAGGATTTAAGTGAAATATGACATACATATACATGTGTAGATAGAAACTCAAATACAATTGTATTCGTTGAATATTTGTACGTATCTGTATTTGCAGATCAAACGTCGTACACTTGTAAACATTCTCCATGTACATTGTATATGTTTCGGCTCATATATATGCATATTGTCGTCATATCTCATTGTGGTCTATAACATTGTTATGGCAATAATGTATGCGTCTACAAAAGCTATCATGAGCTACCCCCATTCGACAACAAACACAGCGTTCTATTGAAAAACTACAAAGAAATATAGTTTGATATTTCAAATCAACAATGAATGGATAGAAGGTGTGTATGTACGTATATGTATATAATTTTGTTTTTTTTTTAGTTTATCGCTGACAAAGGACCAGAATTGATAATATCATTGTAAAATAATCTTCAGAAATAACATTGTCTACCACATTAATGCGTATTGATTGTTGTTAATTAATAAACATTTGATGTTTGCTGCTTTAAGATAAATGTTTTTAGACAATGTAATAAATAAAATATGTTAAATGGTGGGAAGTTCAATTGATATCAATTTGATATACTCATATATGAATAAATTGATTAAGGGGACCCCCCATTCTCGGGGTCAAAATTTTTGTTGATATAATTCGAATCTACACTGATTAAAGAATGTCTCTACAAAATTTCAAGTGAAAATCTCAAGAACTCTTCAAGATATAGCCGATTTATTGTGTCAGCATCAAGTGACGGCTGAAGGGCTTCTCAAACTTGAAACGCGTTTTTCTCTAAACATTTTTTTGTGAATGGCGGGCACGATAACTCAAAAACTAATAATCCAATCGGTTCCAAATTTTGCAACGTTTCTCTGGGAGTGTATAGCTCTCGTATGAACTAGGATAAAGCCAATCGGTGAAGAACTTCCTTATTTTTTAACTTGGTTTTTGGTAAAATATTTTTTCAAAGGTCCACCATTTTGTTAATTTTAGAGCGAAGTCAATAATCCTAGTTCATACGAGAGCCAGACTCTTTCTAAAATCGTTGGAATTTTCGGATTCCGATGTTCCAGTGAGGAGTTATCATGCCCGCCATCAAAAATAAGGACTTTTCTTTAATTACAAAAAACAACAACAAAACAATAACAACAATTTTTTGTAAATTATTTTTCTTCTCTTTTAAATCTTCAAATATATATGTGCAAAGTTACAAACCTTAACAAGCATTTGTATTGATTTATTGAAAATTTTAAAATCCAGCAAAGGATGATATTATTGGAATAAAGCGAATTCAGATAAGCATAGAGTTTAAAATATTACCCGGTCGAAATCATATGATCTTACTGGCCAGTTGATATTGCCATGACGAGAAATTACGCAGCTAGGTAATGTCTATTGCAATAAATCCGTATTTGCTCGAGTTGTATGGTCTATGACACAACTTATTGAAACCAAATTTTCTTCAGCATAACGCTCATCGTCGTTTTTGAAGGAGTAGGATCCAATCACACTCTAGAGAGCATAATAAATTAAAAAAACCTCCGAGTGAGAAATGTGCTTCATTGCTGATAAAAATTTTGTTCGCTTGTTGTTCAAGCACACATTTCACGTATCTAAGGAGTTGTGAATGGACTTTACGCGAATGTAGACGTTGATCTAAATGGCCATAATGTGCACGGTAGCACTTGCACTTACAGAAGCGCTCTAGTCTCTTCACTATTTTTCCCACAGCTGGCATAGTTGGACGATTATATAAACCATAATGTCCTCTTAAAGCACGATTTCAACTGAACTTGTGACATCGTTATATTTCGCCCAAACTTAGTTCAAGAAGAAGGAGAATATCTTTCCACTCCTTCATATACCTCCCCCACAAAATTGTCAGAAATGTGCAAAAAAATTAATTTTATAATATCATCCGAACAGACTATCCGATTCGAACCAAACTTTGTACAACGTATTATTTTTACCAAGTCTAGATCATGTTCGAAGATGGGACTCATTAGCCTACTCCTTCTGGTACCTTCCCCACAAAGGGTCATCAACATCTGTGTTTGAAATGTATGAAGTACTGACCAGCATAATATCGCCGTCGATTTTCGCAAACTCGGCAAATATTTCATTTTGCCGTTGATAACCAATTTTTTGTATATTTTCCATTTGTTTTTAATTCCTCTTTGCACAATGTGTCTATTCACTTTCAGAAACACGATAACAATGAATAAAATGCATTCAATTGGCATGTGTTGTTACTGATTGAAACACATATGAATACAAGTTGACAACGTTCGTTGTCATATTCTCAAATTTGACAATGTATCGTGGTCAAATAATAAGAATTTTAAACGCCTGTTTACAAATTGACAACAAGCGTTGTCAAAACCAAAGTGACAACGCATGATGAAAAATCGACAGCGAACGGTTTTAATTTTGAAAAGTGTTTTTGCCCTCAGTCTGGGAACATGCAATACAAAAGGGGCGAATGTCTAATCAAAACACGGACGTACATTGAAATTTTTCTTTTATCCTCTAAAATTTCCGACATATGGGCACATTAGTGAGAGTAGAAGCAAAAAAATAAATTAAAGCTCTACATAACATACAACATATCTCAAAAGTGATTTCAGCACTCACATAGTTGGCTTGGAGCATTACACTGTTAATTTTAGTATGGGTTTTAGCATGTTCATAGTATAAAATATGGAAATTATGTGTAAAAGCAGATTATATTAGGAATATGTCTTGGTAATTACTCGTAATAATTGCATTTTTTAGAAATTAGTCTTTAACTAATGAAGTGATTGGCTTATATTTTTCAATATTGTTAATGTAAACAATATTCGGAAGTGAAACATGCTGTCGTACTTAGTCATTGCCTTTTATTCCTTAAAAATCGATTTTATATAAATGATATAAAAATTAAATTTTTTCAAATTACTCAAACATTGTTCACACCCTATTTATTTCTGGCATTATTTGTTGTTAAAAATATTTCATTCTCGCGTGGCTTATGATTGATAGGGAAAAAACTATTGCAATTTATAATTCAATGTTTAATAAACGTTTACCACGAAACTGTAACGCCAAATAAAATACGCTCAGACACGCTTATCAGCATTCGCTTGTCAATAGCACCTGCTGTGGTCATAATTTGAATAAAAAGCAATGGGTACACATATATAAAAGGAATAGCAATTTTATACGCTTTCTCGAAATAAGTATAATTTAACCAAAGTCAGGTGTCTGCAAACTTTTTAATTTTGTATTTTTCTCATCCTTTATTAGAATGCCAATAGTGTCGTTTTGATACTGGCTAGGATTTAAAGTGATTCCAAAAATATTAATATAATAGTTTAGGCCTTATTTACTGAAATATTTGAATCAACAACAAATAATTAAATATCTTCTCCCGATACTAATGAAGTGTTTTATTTTACTTTATTATTTTACCGCATTTTTATTTGTATTTCTTGTTGTGTTGGATACAATTTAAGCGACAATCTGTTTCCTGCCATTAAGGCGGAACTTTGAAACAACCGCAGTTTTCAAACGCATAAATCTAGTTTTGACAGGGGTCTTTTAGGAAATAATCTCAAAAGTGTTGAAAATTGTTTTATAATTTTCCGGAGATTTTCATCACTACAGCCATGTTTATGTAAATTCAGTAAAAATTAAAAACGCAAAACCACAGACATGAAAACGAGAAGTTAAGTACATCCCAAATGTCTGCACGCTGTTCAACCAAATTAACTATAATTTAGTATTTTGAATTCCTATCACATCTTCCCACCAAAAATTATTAATATTGGTCAATTTAGCAATTAATTAATATTGGTCAAAATAGCACTCATATAACGGTACCCTTATTATTCGAGTTTTGCCAAGTTTAATTATTCAATCAAATTTATTAATAATTTAATATTTTATATTGCTATAATATAGCAAATCCTTCTTCCAAAACTTATAAATATTAATACATATTTTTAGGATGCCTCCCATATAAAGGTACTACCCAAATTTGGGGTATTTTGGAAGGCACGCTTCAAGTGAATTGACTGTAACTTGGTATTTGGAATTCTTATTGGGTAGCAAATATTCCTACTAAGAATTATAAATATAGATCCGAAACGACTAATGTCGGAGTGTTATGGTCATATGATAACCGAATTTTTTGTCTGCTATTAAAGAATATTTGTTTCAACAAAATCTCAGTGAATAGGGGAGACTGGGGCACCTTCGGCACTTTTTTTAGAGCTCTATATCTCAGTACTTATTCAACATATATAACAACTTTATGGCTGATTATTGTCCTCGGACACTTAATTATAAAAAATAGTACCAAAAAGATATAAAAAAATAGTATTAGTTAAAAAATTTTACAGTTTTGTAAAAAAAGTCAAATTCGCCGAATGTGCCCCAACCCGGGGTAGCTTCGGCATTTTATGGGGCACATTCGGCACCATAGTCATAGCCGGGTAATTATCATCGCTATCAGTCTGGTTGAAATTCAGATACTCTAAAGGCTCTATTGGGTTTAATACACGACAACATGTTTGAATTTCTGGGCTGTATTTCCTAGCGACGGACGTTGAAATCTAAAGGTCGCACACACTATCAGAAATAGGTTTTTTCTATCGCATTTTCGTCAATACAAGCACGTTTGATCTTATATATGCAATTTCGAACCATATTAAAGGATTAGTTTTAAAGACAAACTCAAAAACATTTTAAGGAAATAATATTGCACAATCTGTAAATGGCCGAATGTGCCCCACTTTAAAATGCCGAATGTGCCCCGAATGTACTTTTTATAGTTTTTTTCATTGTTTTCGATCAGTTTTGTAAAAACATTATATTTTTAAATATTTCTATAATAATACACATCGTAGTTAACCACATTTTAATAATATTGTCTTAAAAAAATTAAAAGTTTTATACACGAAATACTTACGAAATGGAATTGAAATATTACAGAAACATTATTAGTTAGAAATTTCAAACTTTGTGTCAGTTATTTATTTCGATATTCGAAACTAGTGATGTACGGTGAGAGCTTCATATCGAAAACTCGATTGCCGAAGGTACCCCGATGCCGAAGGTGCCCCAGTCTCCCCTACGACTTAGTGCAAGAGATATTTCCTGTCCGCGTAGTTTCTCATCGTGGCGATATCTGATTTATTACGTTTACTTTTGAAATCACGCAATGGTAACCCTTTTATATTTCTGCCTGTTTTTAGTATCTCTATATTTAATAATTATGACCCGAACACCACCATATTGATTTTATTTATAAATTTAAACAACCAACCTATAGTTCAGATAATTGATAGTATTTCTGAACTTCTAATTTCTCAATTAAAGATTCTTTCAGAATACACGTAATTCTAAATTGGCTAAATTGATGAAGAACTATACTTATGATACAACTTTTTCGTATCATTTATTTGTATTTCCTCATATTGCATTTTCAATTATGAGGGGAAATACCTTTGTTTTTCGTTTATTGTTACCAAAATTATCGTCAATGTCAAATAAAAAACTGATATCATTTTTTTAATTGTTCATATTACAGCTTAATGTGTGATATACAACACTACATACAGATTTATGTATGTATGTGTGTGAAATTGTATTTTGTAATAAAGTTAAAGCTTTTTATTAAATTATGACATAAAAATAAAAAAGTTTCTTGACAGAAAACGTCAAGCAATTATCTTGTGATGTTTTCACCACCACGTTAAAGCTGAACAACGATTTCAGTCCGATACTCTGGGGAATAGACCATAAGAACATTAATGTATATGTGTACACATATCCAGTGTGTGGGTGTTATGTAAAAGAGTGTAATGAAATATATTCGTTTTATTTAGGCTCACATACCATATCTTAGTGAAATAAGATTTTATACAAAATTGTGTAAAAACTAAATACATGTTGAAAGTCTTACAAAAATTAATCGCGACTTATTTTATTATTGGTCACACGAGTTTCAGTAAGACTTATCGATCCCTATTTTATTAATAAAAAAATCCAATGTTCAATTCTTCATACGAACGGTTGCATTTTTATTAATACGTATTAAAAAACATTACGGGTCATCCTATTACATTTTTTTACAAACAGAATATACTGCCAACAAACAAAATGACCCAACCAAACATGAACTGATATGGCTCAACTCATACGCACTCGCATCTCCTTAAGCGAATAAAACTGTGTGTTCCATTGTTAAGGAACACATAAAAAGCTAAGCCACCCATGTTTGTAGTAAGCAATGACAAAATGACATTAGAGCTAAGATAAGGAACAATACCATAAAGCAAAATCATAACTTTCTCAAAGCTCACAACGACGCATCAGCATGAATCAATTTATACCGATCTCAAAGAACAGGACGTCCAACGACAGAATATGGCATTACACTGAATAGTGGTCAAAAAAGCAAACTATACTAAAATAATATGGGTTCATATAGTGAACCATTGCCAGGAATGGAATGGACTGTTGCAAGGCATAACATTATCAACATTCAAAGCTATAAAGAATCATCGTCACACACATACGAACACAAATAGAGAATTACATTGATCTTAATTGGGAGAGGAATGAGCAAACAAACATCCACTCTTATCCATGAACAGTTTCAGGCATCCTCTACTTCTGCTGTTTTCTACAACGGAAATCAATTTACACAAGAATTGTAAGTGTGTGCGTACGTACACATGTATGTATGTATGTATGTGTGCATATTTAAGTGAAAACAGCAATGAAAATAGAGATGTGTTTATATGGGTTTTTGTGATTGTGTGCCGTATTACTCTAGCACATGTAACAAAGATAAAGATAAACGAAAAGGAACCTCCAACAGTTGCGCACCACCACTCGTTCACCCTCTCTCAAATAGGTTGCCATATCTATCACCACACTATTTTCGGCTGGGAATGTAAAAGGTGGGTGGCCTCACTGAAAATGTCGAAAGTAAACTCAGAAACTGCAACCTTCCTGCCCTTTTCAGTGGTGCACAAACACTGCACCGAAGAGCATTTGTAGCGAGGTATGGATGGATATGGGGGACCTTATCCATTCATCGTCAGGTTCAAAGGCATACAAGGACACACGAAGGCAATGCTCTGAAGGATAAGTGAAGGCTTGTTGTTTTAAACTAAAATAAATAAAAAAACGCTAGCTAAAACAAAAGCTCATAAACAAACACACACACATACGTACGTACGCATATGACTTGGCATAACAGAACCAGTTCCCCATCATTGCATCTAATAGCCCGGGGTTCCGTTGCATGATGAAGTGTAAGAGGGTCGTTTATAATAAAGCAACCAAGTAATTCTCGTTCATTCTTATAACGCTGACGAAAAGGACGATAATGGCGGAGTGACACCACAGGAAGTAATGCTGACAAGTTGCGATAAAATAAACAAAAATTAAAACAAAGTTTTTTTCGTTTTGTTTTGTAAATTCCATTCTTTTTTCCTCTGCAAAATTAAACTCAAAGAAAAACGAAAATAAATTAAGTTGGAAACAGAACACGTCACATGCATTCACACCCACACGCAGCGTAAACTGCAATATTGTCACACAAAAGATGCGCTCAAAAAAGAAGAAGAATAAGAAAAAGAAACACGCCGCTTCTTTTGGAAGCACGATGCCAGAAGAATAACAAAACCATGACAGATATAAAAGTTATATACGAAAGAAGTGAGATGCAGAAGTAGCAGCAGGGAATGCAACACATTTTCACACAACTTTCCACATTGAACTACAAGTTAATATTTTATTTGGCTAACAGAGCTCTGTTTACCTGTTTAACAATTTTTAGAGACGACGAATATAGAATATTTTTATTTCTATTTTTCCAGTTAGTTACAACTTTATTGACTATTCACAAGATACACTGATGCAAAAATTGTGTTCGTAGTGGTTTGAAGAAATGAATTCAGTGTTATTCGAATATGGGAGGTATATATTTTAATCGATGGGAGATATATAATTTTACCGATCCAGACTTAAACTGCATACTGAAAGGACGTGTGTCATACCAAATATGTAAATAAAAGTTCTTTTATATATACAAATCCACTCGATCTCCAATTTCAAGTTTATATGACTTATACGATATGAGATTGATGATTAAAATCAAGTGGATTCGTAGGATAAATGCACTTTAAATGTGTCGTCCCTATTGTAGGTAAAATATGAAATGCAAAATTTGTGGGATAATTATAGGTTCAGATTTAGGTATAGCTCCCATATATATTTTCGTCCGATTTAATGAAATGGTTTACCAAAGTCGCTTATATGTCTTTCGTTTTGCACGTAATTTGGCATTGTGTGCTAAATTAAGTCTAGAATGATGTGTGTGAAGTTTCATGAAAATCGGTTCAGAATTATATAAATCCTTATATATCTTCCGATACTACTAAATTAATTCTAGAATTATATTTGTAAAGTTTCGTATAAATCGGTTCATATTTAGATATAGCTCTCATATATAGTTCCGTCCGATTTTATGTAAATGGTGCACCAAACTCCCAAGGATTCAAACAAAATTTTGCACAGCGTATTGAAATAAGTTCATAATGATTTATACGAAGTTTTATTGAAATCGGTTCAGATTTAAATATAGCTCCCATATATATTTTCGTCTGATGTAAATGATGCACAGAATAGCAAATGGTATATGTCACGGTTACTCAATCAGTTCCAGATTTATACATTTTATATATTGTATACAAATGGTACACAAAAGAATCCGATTGACAAGCAATTTTTCAGATTTCAGAATGGTATGTGTATGGGTTTTTTATTTTTTTTTTTAATATTTATGTAGATAACCCATTTAGTTTCGCCGGTTCCATTTCAATGGTCCTCTAAAGAATATATATGTATGCTTCATTTAGCGGATATTTTATATGTAGGAACGGGTTACGCAATTACTCTCATATTTGCATTACCAACTCCACTAATTTGACGTACTATTGAACACAGCCGATCACACACAAATTAATAAACGTCGACGAAAACGACTTACAAAATTCTACCCAACATAGACGCAACGATTTTCAAAATTTGAAGCGACACCGACAGATCGAAGAACTGAAGTCGAAAAAATTAGAAGTAATTTGTAGTGAAATAGAAGCAACAAGAAGTTTTAAGAAGAAACGAAGTTTGTGAACAATTTTAAGTTTGTGAACTATTTAAATAATTACATTATTAAATAATAAGAACCCAATTTACATATAATTTAGACAATAAAATCAATAATATCAATTTAAACATTAAACAAAGTGTTTCAATTTAAACTGAAGGTTACCAAACCTACATATATCTTGTATGTATCCAAATGGTGAAGGGTATCATATAGTTGACCCCGTCCGACTTTTGAATTTTCCTTACTGGTTCAATACTCAGTAATACAGAATTCAAAACAGATTTCTTGGTTAAATGGTTTATATATTTGCTATTGTCTACCTAAAAAAAATCGTTCGTTAACACCACGTTTATGCTGTCTAAATTCTTACAGTTTTTTTTATACCCTTCACCACACTGTGGTACAGGGTATTATGTCTTTGTGCATATGTTTGTAACAGGCAAAAGGAAACGAGATAGACACATGGTTCCTTTTGAGAATATGCATAGAATCACTTTCTAAGTCGATTTATGCATGTCCGTCCGTCCGTCTGTCTGTCTGTGCATGTTAAATTGTAAACACAGTACAGGTCGCATTTATGATCCGAATTGGATGAAATTTGGCATAGGTCACTTATTCGGCCCAAGGACGAACCCTATTGATGGGAGGGAAATTGGGAAAAATCGGTTCAGATTTAGATATAGCTCCCATATATATTTTCGTCCGATTTAATATAAACGGTCCCTATATATCTTTCGATTTGCACGAAATTTGGTACAGCGTAATTAATTAGGTATAGAATTATGTCTGCCAAGTTTCGTGAAAATCGGTCCAGATTTAGATATAGCTCCCATATATAGTTTCGTCCGATTTAATGTAAATGGTGCACCCATCGATTTGCCCGAAATTTGGCATAACGTACTGAATTGAGCCTAGAGTGATGTCTGCCAAGTTTTGAGAAAATCGGTTCAGATTTAGATATAGCTCCCATATACAGTTTCGTCCGATTTCATTTAAATGGTGCCCCAAAGTCCCAATATATCTTTCGATTTGCACGAAATGAGGCATAACGTACTGAATTAAGCCTAGAGTGATGTCCGCCAAGTTTCGAGAAAATCGGTCCAGATTTAGATATAGCTCCCATATATAGTTTCGTCCGATTTCATGTAAATGGTGCACCAAAGTCCCTATATATCCTTCGATTTGCACGAAATTTGACATAACGTACTGAATTGAGCCTAGAATGATGTCTGCCAAGTTTCGAGAAAATCGGTCCAGATTTAGATATATCTCCCTTTTATTATAGATTGATTTTAAGTAATTGTCGCACCAAGGAACCATTCGGCTGATAGGAACAAAACGTTCTGAAATTACTATAACCTAACCTGTGACATGTTTGTTTGAAATCGCTTAATATTTGGATAGAGCTTCCATATATATTTTCGCCTGATTTCAAGCAAATTGGGCATCAAACTCCTCATGTAGTCAGATTGACATCAAATTTTGCACAACTTACAAAATTGAGCATAGAATTACGTAGTTGCGTTTTCTAGTACAGACATAGCCCAACGGATGTCCTATTTATATTTGTTTGAAGTCGATTTACATACTTTATGGATAGATCTTGGTAGATTCACATTTAGATAAATATCACATATTTTATTTCATCCAATTTCATGTTAATAGTCCTGTTTAATATACCCATAGTTGTGAAGGGTATCATATAGTCGGCCCCGTCCGACTTTACTACTTTCCTTAGTGGTTTTTTTATTGTATACGAGTATATCATTGTTCGAAATTGAAATTGATCTTAAAACTTTTGAATTTTATACAGATTCGCCACACATTGCTGAGAATTGAGTGTTGAGGGAGGGGGGTTTATGAAAATCCAATATATATTCACGATAATTTGAAGAATTTCTCCATTTTTTATTTCTTTCCATTATTTACAAACTAGTAAATTTTCGCCGCAACTCACAGTGTACAATGTACACGGAGTAACATTGAATGTAAATTTATTAAAAATACATGTGTAATTTTTGACGTGTTACCCTGGCAAACGGTACATCAAGGAGTTCAATATTGCCGTTGTTTGCCTTCAAATGTTGCTGTTGTCGTTCTTGTCTATTAACTTCGTCGTTGCAGGAGTGAGTGAATTTGTTGGGGTACGACGATGTTACTTCCTGTCGCCATTTGACTATTTTTCAACATTTCCCCAGCTATGCTCCTCATACGTTTTTATGTAAATATTTTCTTTAATACATTTTCATTCGTGTCAGTCTTCAATTTCTATCTGCATCTGCTGAATAAGACTTATTTTTGTTTTTCTTTATATTTTGTTTTCCCACGACATTCGTTTACATTCAACCTTGAAGAGAGGACGCGGCTGGTAGTAATGCTTATTTCGTCGAATATATTATTATGTGTGTGTGTGTTTTTTTCATTCTTATTTGGATATTTGTATTCCATTTCGGTGGAATAACGGATGTTGTTCGTGTTTCTGTTGTGTCAAAATATATAATAAAAAATATAACAGGATGTCTCGAATATCTAGGCAAAATAGGAAAAATGTTTACGAATACCAATAACAGCAGTACAATTCCAAAAATAATCTTATTTAAGTATGAACTGCAATAAGAATGAGATTGCAAATTACAAATATTCATTTAATTAAAACAATAATTTTCAAATTAATATTTCTATGCGAAACATAAACTCTGTAAAATAACATTTTCGATAAGTTAATTTTTATTGAAGCTATGTGCACATTATTTGCAATTCATGGCAAACTTATTGAGATGACTCGTCAAGAGTAAAGCAACCCTTCCAAGTACTTTCCCATTGAAAACAAATAATTTTCGAAATCCTAAGTGATTACATCGATAATTGAAAACGGCATTAATGAAAACAATTTTCCGATAAGTGAGCGAAATTATCTATTCATCATTCATCAAAAAGCTATTTACATATAATTAATTTTATGTTGTAATGGGCGACAAAAACATTATTGTCGCTTCTTGAACAAGTGACACTTGGGGCACACATCTAATTCTGAGACATTTAAGTTTATTGTTTTATTTCTCTGTGAGTCCCGTTCGTCCTATCATTTAGCACCGTAATAAAATTCCAAACAACAATGTCTACATCCGGTTTTATTCCTCACTGTACGCACATTAATAAAATAATGTTCTAACACAAATAGGTGCATTAACATATTTAATGCCCCTAATGGCTGCAGGATATGAATGCAAATACATAATTCATAGAGACACAATGAATGGCTGCTGTAGTTGTAGTTGTATACACCCAGATTATAATTAATTAATTTCAAATGTGGTCATAATTTTCACTTCAAATTAACGAGCACAAATTATTTAGCAACATCAAGTGTGTTCGACACGCAAACACACACTCACTCAGGTGGATTAGGTGAGTAGACTTTCTGCATTTGATGGGAGGTGTTGCAGAGTCATATAAATTTAACCAAGTAGTTTTATGATGGAGGGGTGTATGTGTAACGTCACATGTGTAGTAAATTTTGTTCTTGTACATAAAAAGAAATTGATTTTTATTTTTGCAATGGGGTTTATCATAAGTTAACTGAGAATTTTTATATAACAACAAATAACAAATCAGACGTCGTACACTAATGCCGATACCATGGGAAACCCTTCGGAGAGTGTCAATATGAATAAAAAGAAGGAGTGCTGTTATATGCGACTATAATAAACCGTGGGCACATATTGCCCTCTATTACAAGGTGTACAAAAGCCAAAAAAGGACCAACTATATATAACACAACGAATTCCCTTTGCAGATTCGGTAACAATTTTCATATTATATTTAAGTCAAAATTCAGTCGACAAAAATTGAGTGACATGGAATTCAAATGATATTGAATTAAAATAAAATTTAAAATATGTGATCTTGCTTTGTGCAATATTTCATAATATTTTCACTCTCTTGCGCCATTAAACACAACAGCACCTTTTCCTTACACTGACATATTTTCCGAATATTTCTAATATTCAGAACAGCCCTTCTAATTACTTGTCCAGATTCCATTCTTCGTGGCTTGTGTTGTGTTGTTCGGGCCATAAATTCGTCCTCTGGAGCGACCAGGAAAAACAATAAACAATTAAGTAATTGGTCCATTTCAACCTTTAAATATTAACCGATCTTTACCAAAAACAATGACGGTCTTCGTTGGCCAGAACCCATTCTACATGCAAAATTTCGTGAAGATTTGTCCATAACACTGTGCAACACAAAAAATAATTACCGGGAAATTCCAACAGATTATGAAAGAGGGGCTAAAAAAAGAAGACACGTGTATCGGCGTTTTGAAAGTTTACGTCGGGAGATAACCTAAAAAGGGGGGAAAATATTCCCCCTTTTCAAGAAATTTGATAATTTTCGAAATATAATTTCTTGAAATCCTTGCATTTTATGTATATAGTGTCTTCGGCAATATTACTGATAAAGTATCGAGGAATATTTTGGTGTACAACTTTAACCCTCAACCGACTCATTAAAGGGGTCTTTTCGATCCTCTTTTCCAGGAGTGATTGATAACTCATTCAAAACGGTGTTAAAGCTGCTCAGAATATTCTACAGAAATGTTCGCCATAAAGTTTTACTATAAGTCTCAGAATAGACTAAAACTCAAAAATCAGCCTAAACGTCAAAAATCTTAAAAAAAAAACAAAAACTCATTTTAGGGTTAATATCGTACTTATTACTAGTTTTTACCCATTTTTCCCACAAGATGTCGTTTTAGAAGGATGGTATAAGGGACAAAAATATTCTCCATATAAGGGACAAAAATATTCTCCATTTACCCATTTTTCCCATTTATATTCATTTTATATTCAGTAGTTTTTAGAAGGATGGTATAACAAACATTTTTTGCGACAAATTTTAATATTTCTCCATAATTTTTTAGCATAAGTCACTGAACAAGAGAAATTTGTATATATAATGTATATACCGAATATATAGTCATACATTTTGAACCAAAAATTCAAATGTTCTTGTATTTTTGTGTCAAAGACATTTCCCAGTATTTTTTCGACAAAGTGCATTAAAGTAACATGAAACTAAATTTTAGGTATATAATGTCAAAGAATAAAATATTCTACGTCAAAATCCACTTCAAGTCTCAGAATAAACTATATATTTATATTCAGGATGCAAGGATTTCAAGAAATCTTATTTCGAAAATTATCAAACTTTCAAAACGCCGATACACGTGTCTACTTTTTTTAGCCCCTCTTTCATAATCTCTTGGAATTTCCCGGTAATTATCAAAAAAATTGAAATTTGTCACACAGTGTAATTGTGGCCTGCGTCGTGTTTACAAATTGTAATTGACAGACGCACACACATGTCTAGATCGACTCAGCTAGTGTAGATCGGTATACTTAAAGGTGGATCTAGGACCAATATTTCGCGGCTTAACAAATTCTTGGAGCTGCACAAAGCTATAATACCCCGGCAATAAAGATAAATAATGGGAACATGTGCTAGATATAAATACACTACTGCCAAATTTTGACAGATCATTAACCCTTATCAAAAACGTTTAACAAACGGAAGTAATGATCTTTTATAATTTCCAAGAACCTCTTTTGAGGTATAAATGTGAGCATGGCGTCGCATATAATAATATTGGAAATGTTCGTAACACCAATTACGGTTAATACGAGCATCGAAGAAGAGGATATTGAAATCGGCACAAAAAACAGGTTTATTTCTGAAAAAATCGGTTCAAAATTCAGTTTTTTCTTCAAATGAAGTTTATTAACGGGATTGACATAATAAGATCAGTTAATGATAAATAATAAGGACGACATCGAAAGTTCTTCATAATCTACAATTTAATCGAAATTTACCACTCTTCCCACAAGGAATTTTCTACAACCAAGCCATGACCTTCTTAACCCTTTCAGTGTCAAAAAAATTTTTTGTCGGAATAAAAATCTAAAGTTTTGTATTTAAAATCATATAAAAAATAGCAATTTTTATTTTAACCCTCGGACAGTTTCGTCTGTCTTCCAGCAAAAACAAAAACATCAATATTAACGGTACATAGGATAACAAAAAAATCGTCAAAAAAGAGAGTAATTTTAAATGTCGAATATATTCGACAAAAACACTGAAAGGGTTAATGTTTAGATTTATATTCACTAAATCCACTCGATCTCAGATGTCAATTTCATAGCGTGTATGTCAAATATATTCCGCTGCATTTGTGAACAGGATTAACGTCACGTATATGCTATAGAATTGACGTTTGAGCATGAGTGGATTTAGTAGTATATACGCGCTCTTGGTAGCGAATAATTCACAAAGTGTAAAATTATTTAACAATTATATATTAATTATATTTAACTATGGTATGTAACACAGGGTATATCAAACAAATGATCAATTGCAAGGTTTAATGTATAAGAAGTTAAAATTAAAACCAGTGAGCGGAGCAGTATAGTCGGACGGGGCCGACCATACGATACCCTACACAACTACCACGGAACTCGAATTTTCTGCGGATGTATATTCCGAGCCTGGGCAATATTTCGTGATATTTGCACCCTCTTACCCGATTAGAGGTAAACAGCACCTCTTCCTTACACTGACATATTTTCCGAATATTACGAGTATTCAGTACAGCTATTGTCCAGATTCCCTTCACCGTGGGTTGTGTTGTGATGTTCGGCTTTCATTTGTAGTCTATAGATCGACTCGAAAATAACACAAAAAATTAAGTTTTCGGTCCACTTCATTCCAAAATTATTATCTGGTCATCACCGAAAATTATAGGCGTTGTCCTTGACCATAACTGAAACCTCATGGAACATTTCAAAGCGATCTGCGCTATAGTACCCCTCTGTAGAGTGATAATGGGTTACTAAATAATATACGAATACGGAGATACCTGTAAATATTTAGGTGTAACTATCACATCGGAGCACATACAACAATATAATTGGTATTAATTTAAAGGTCACCCACTCCTCTTGGATATAATATAAACTTTTCGGATCTATGTCCTTCAGGGGTAAATAATATATACGCTATAGAATACAAATTTTATCATTTTTCACACAAAAGTCAGGGTCAATTTGTCCCGCTAAATATTGACCGATCTTTATGAAAACAGGCATGCTTATTCTTTGGTCTGATCCCCTTCTCCATGGAAAATTTCACGATGTTCGGGACACTATTGCGGCCTCTGGAGCGACCAGAAAAACGGACAAAAATTTAGTATTTGGTCCATTTCATCCCCTAAACATTAACCGATCTTTCCCAAAAACAATAGGGGTCTTCATTGGCCAGAACCCATCCTACATGCAACATTTCGTGAAGATTGGTCCATAACTGTGGCCTGTATCGTGTTTACAAATTATAATGGACAGACGGACGGACGGACGGACACACATGTTTAGATCGACTCAGCTAGTCGAGATATGACGATCGGTATACTTAAAGGTGGGTCTAGGACCAATATTTCGCGGCGTTACAAACTTTTGGGGCTGCACAAAGCTATAATACCCTGACAACATAGTTGTGTAGGGTATAAAAATAGCAACAGATTTTATATTGGCCCCATATTGTATATGGGACAATCTTCCAAAACTTCCATCTCTCTCCAATTTATTCTCTTAACCAACTAATACGCACACATTTTCCTTAAAACCTTTCTAAAAAATCAACTTAACAATAATTACGTCATCAGAAAGTGCCTACCTTCTGATTACTTGAAATTAAAACAGAACAGATCGCTCGTATTTGGCACGAATTATAGTACACACGCCAGGATTAAGCACTCTCAGTTCACCATTTTAAAAACAGGAAACGCCATAAAAGTTTTAGCAAAGCATTTGCCATTGTTGTGTCATGGGGCCGGATCTACTGAGTGGTTTCGAGTTCAAATTCATTTTCATCAAAGGTTTTTTTTTGCATTTGTCAGTATACGTTTTAATGCTTTATTTCGGGAAAATTGATGCATACACACACCGACAAAAAGGAACATGTTGCATGGCCATTGACGAGAGAGTTTAACGCCATTATTATTGCCGACGAAGTCATCTGAGCAACACATTCATCGTCACAGCCACCTATATCGACATGACATTTATTCGCTGGCATCATCATCTACATATAACAGAGTGTTTACATTGTTCATCATCACCTTTTCATTCACAACCGCACAAATACACACATTGGCACATGTGAACTGTTACACATATGCATAGTTTGCCATTCTTTATCCTTATACTGGCTGATGGCTGCTCTCCTTGAGCTGCTCATAAATTAAACATAGCGTTTTAATGCCAATAAAAATAAATAAACAAACGTTAAAAGCAATAAAAAATATTTGCTTTCACAATCACAAAGATTTGTTTTAATATGTATTTGGGGAGGCTTAAAGAATGGCACTTGTTTAGTTGAAGTGGATGCCAGTCTGTCATTGGCATTGTTCGTGGCTTAAGTATCCGAGGAAAGGTGCCATATAAGTTTAGAGAATAAACAAAATATTTAAATTTCTGATGAGGATTCCAAGTACAGATACACCTGAAGGATATTCCACTTAGGGCAAGGCAAGTAAATTAGCATTTTGCGAGAACTGAAAGTGTGTACATATCCGTGAGGTACCCCTCTTCAATCACCTCCTCAATCCTACACATATAAGTATTATGATATTTGATGTACTTCAATTGAATGAGAACATTAAAACCGCAAATTGCCTTCGGCTACGTTCTTGCTGTTTAAAATGTGATATAGTTCAACAAAGGTCATTTTGGACTAATAATTTCTTCGAACAGATTCAATTTGATTTGTCCACAAGTCCATTCTACCAATCAAATTCCGAATTTATTATATAGGAGTGTGCATCATTTTATATTACCTTAAATATATTAGATGAAATATGATTTATAATTTTTTAATAACAATTTTCAATTTTGTTTTATCTTTTTGGAGTAGTTAAATATTCAGCCTTATGACAAATTGTGCCATATCCATATTCTGGCCAACGTCATGTCGGAAGATGGTGTAAATTGGTTCACCCTTTTTACTTCCCCCACAAGTGTCAAAATTTTGATATCAATTGAATTAAGTGTCCGATTTGATCCAAAATTTTATTTTTACAAAGACTAGATCAAGTCCGAAGATTACCAACTCCTTGGAAATCCTCTCCAACTTAGAGTCAAAATAAATCAATTTAAATTTTTGACTTTCGTATGAATCTAATGGATTGTCCGATTTGATTCTGCAATCCAAAATATCCATATTCTATATATGGCATTGGTTGAGGGTTCTTGCATAATTTTATGAAGTACTAAATACTTAACTAATTACAAAAAAATCTGAATTTGTTTTTTAACTATTATTTTTAAGACGTAAAAAGTGTCCAAAAGACAAACATCCACTCGAAAATGAAAAAAGAAATTAGCCATTAGTCCTGGACATCATGTATAGTTTAGATATACATATATCTTATATATGTATATAGAATTTGTGATTTAATAGTAATATCATTGTCAATATAGATCCAGGCTTGGAAATAGCCTCCGTATAAATGTTCCGACCTCTACCATAAGTGAAGTGTATATTAAATTTGTCATTCCGTCTGAAACACCTCGAAATAATAGTCGAAGACCCTATAAAGTATATAAATTCTCCATGAGAATAAAATACTATGTCGATATACGAAGGTTTTCTGTCCGTTCGTCAGTTGAAATCACGACAGTGAAAGTAGTACTCTGAAATTATGTATAGACATTGCTAGTACTTCTATATGTCTGGTATTGTAAATTGAATATATCGGCCCTTGTTTTGTTTAAGTCCAATATTCTTTAGTTTGAGGTGATTGGACATGAGTTTCATGGGAATTGGCTGTAATATGGTATTTTGGATTGTCAACCTTAAAACGGCTACCCCCCACGAACGTTGTTCAACCGAATTGGCTGTAAGTAGATATTTGAAATCCTATTGGGTACCAAATCTCACAACAAAAATTATCAATATCGGTTCCCGCTTTGGTATAACCCCATATGCTGCCCTATTTTTCAAACGTTTCGCGTAAGTTCTGGTACGTTCATGGCCATTCTTAGTGTCCGTAGTTAGGTATTTCTTTTTCAATTCGAAGAATATCACAGAATGTACCTTTTACCACTTTTAAACCTACCATCGTAGAGTGCATTATAATTACTAAAATTTATCACTTTAGGCCAACAGTGCCAAAAATAGGTCCCATGCGCCGTCGGTATGTTTCAAATTTGTTACACACACAATTATAAAAGAAAACAATTTGAATATAAAAAAAAATATTTTCAAAATTTTCATTAATTAACTTTTGTTTTCGTGCACTAAACGAAAAAGAGGATATTTCACGCGATAATAAGAATAAGAGGATATTTAGGATAGGCATCGATTTGACATATTTTCATGTTGCATGGTTACAAATTGGGTCCATACCAAAGTAGTTTCGCATTTTCGGCATATAATGTCGTGTTTGCTTTTTTACTGTAGTATCTGAAATGATTACATTTTATGAAGTGATTGCAATCACATTTTTGTCACTTGCACTTTCAGTGGCATGCTTAAGGATGCCATATCAAATAACTGGCCCAAATACATGGGTGTAATATAGTGCTATAAAAGCAAAAAAAATATATGCTGCAAAGAAGCTATCTTGACTTGGGTACATTTGCAGCAGGATGTAAGGATCGCAGCATTTTTGTTCAACATTCTCATAAACTAAAGTGTAAAAGCTCATTACATTTTACAACATCGTTATAATAAATTCTTATCGCACGTACTCTTCTATGGAAACACCAACACTTGTACTACATACACATATGAATTTTAAGACACACAACACACACCTCCGTACTCACTCACATTCCCATCCACAAACACACGCACACGTGTGGTTGTACATTTTATGTTATTGTAGTGGTTATTTTACAAAAATTGCTCATAAAAATTGTTGTTTTGTACTTTTGCCAACACTCTGTCGTCGCACCGGAATGACATTCCATTTTCACAGACTTGTGGTAATTTTCTCAAAGGCATTCCTCCGCTCCCCCTGGAGGAATAGGAATAATGTTATGACTATTGGTTACGTTAGTTGTTGCTGCTTTTGTTGTTATTTGTTTTACAATAATTAGTTGAAAACAAATTGTTTTGATTATTTGACATTAAGTTGTAATATTTTACGACTCGATAAGAAATCCCCCAATAAGACGTGTGTGCACTTGTGTGTTGTGCTGTTTGTTTGTAATCTGAACTTTATGACTTTTAATTAAACTTGAATGCGTTAAATTTGATTTAAGCCATGTACAAACAAAGTTTAATAAGCCCTCATGAATTCCTGCCATGACAATGCCAATAAAATACGGCTCATTTAATAGACGAAGCATGGGTCCAAAAGTGTTCCGTAATTAAATGAACTCTGATTAAAAGATTTATGTATTTTTAATGGTTTTAAATTTAATACCCAAAAAGTTATTGTACAGGAATTTCTCTCTATCTCTGTGTACTGTATGAATGTGTGTGTGTGAGTCTGGATGCGATTGTGTGCAAATATCGCCTGTGACTGAGACTGAGACCGAGTTGAAGAAAATAAATGTTCGCTTTCCGTTTGCCATAAGACGCGTATTAACTCCTTAACCCTTCGGTGTCAGTAGCCTACACTGCTTTACTATATTTGATGAATCACCCTCAACTCTTTTTAAAATTTCGGTAATAAATCATTTGATGGTATTTGTTATCACATTAAATGAGATTTAGAGGTGTCCATTGTTGTTCGGCGCCACCACAACAATGTTGTGGTTAAACTTGTGCAATAAGTCGATCTTCTTTAAACTATAAAGTACTTAAGGTCTATTGAAACTTGTCTTCTTCTTATTGTTTATCTAAGTGGGTATATATTTCCATTAATTAGTTGTCAACAAAATTAATGAGACTTAAGAGGACAAGTAAAGATGCTCGGAGTATATATTTATTATACTTGTTTATGGTTATCAAATGTCATTTCAAAGATATCTTATAAGTGTTTGCAGTTCATTTTTTAATTGGAAAGCGATATTGAAATTTAATGAAATAGAGATTGCAGTTTATTTCTAGTTGTTAAAAAAGGTGCATGTGCGCGTAGTACAAGAGAGCCTAAGAGCGCTTTGAATTTTATTGGTACTTTAAAATGTGGTGCGATGGTTACACTTTGCCCACAGTTGCAATAATTTTTTATGAAAAGAATGAATCCTACAATTTATGTTCAATAATTTAAAAATGCAGATGTGTAATTTTTATTTGCGACTAATAACCACAAACAAATCACTGTACTGAATTCTCCATCCCCAGAGATTATTTTTGCAAAATGCAAATTTCCTATACAATTCTAATACGTTTTTTATATATACAAAATTACGCCCATGGGTTAATTAAGTAAATAACAAATAACTTTTACACCCGTATGAACTTTTTGAACCGTGTTTAAATTATCAAACAACAATAATTACAATAATTATATATTACGTACACATGCAAACACATTCTGTCGTATTTGGCAAGGACATGTCGGTTGACTTGGTATTGCTGTATTTGCCACATTAAACACATAATAAACATTAACATTTTATTAACATCTCATTACAAAGTTTAACGTTCACAAACATGACTTACTCCCCATTCGGTCTGGCACACCCACCCATATAAACACGCACACAAACGCACAATCGCACAATTCAACAGCAACAGCAGCAGCAACATGAGAAACGCATAACACGACAACAGGTAACTGGTAACAAAACAGTTTTACAAACGTTTGCTGCACATTGACTTAAATCAGAGGATATTGTAAAATATGTTCACAACAAAACTTTTAATGAATTCAATTAGCATAACGTCAATTGTTGTGAAATAAGACATAACACATGCTGATGTGTTATGCTGTCGTAAATTGAGGATTATAAAGTTATGATGGTGCTACAAGACAAATGATGTATTCGAAGTGTTCTTAAGTCAATGAATAAAGTACTAAGTGGTACTTCCATTTCAGACGTATTTAGATTTTTTTTTAAATTAGTAATTTTAAAACATCAGTTTCAGCGGTTTAATTAAAACATCACTTGCATTTTTTTAAGCAGTAATAATAATAAAATAATTGGTAAAAAATATATAAATATCCTTCATTTGATTATCAATGTCCGTCTGTGTACTCTTTTTATGAAAAGAATGAATCCTACAATTTATGTTCAATAATTTAAAATGTCTGTTAATTGAAATAGAATAGATATTTTGAAATAGAATAGATTCGGTATGAGATCTAAGCTCTTGCACAAAATCTTTTGTGTGGAACAATATTAGCTGAAAGTACGTTAATACGGTAACCGAAATTAGATATAAGTCTACTTCTATTCCAATAAAACTCAAAGAATTATAGACTGAAGATACATATTTATATCCTCCATCTATTGACAGTGGATATATTAAAACGTTGATGTCCGAAATCTTTTATCATGCCAATACCCCAAAAATCAATTTCAATTTGAAAAATTATGGAAAATCCAATCCAAATTAAAAGCATTGAGCGGAACAGTATAGACGAACGGGACCGACCATGTGATACCCTACACAACTACCACGGAACACTAACTATATTCCGTGCCAGGGCAATATTTCGCGATATTTGCACCCACTTGACCGATTACAAATAAACAGCTACTCTTTTTTTTATTTATTTATTTAAAATTTGTAAAATTTGTCATTGTATACGAAAACGTCTTGCTTGATTTGACCCGCAGAATATTAACCGACCAAAACAGGAAGTCTAATTAGTTGGTCAGATTCATTTTCCCATTATATCCACTATATATCAGCCGAAAATTATAGGCGTCGTCCTTGTCCATAACCGGAACGATCAGCGCAAAAATTGGTCGCTATAAGCGATATCGAATAATTTCAGATACCGTCATTATAATATCGGTTATGTCATTAAAAATGGTGTCGTTATAAACAATTGCGACTATGACACGCATGAAACGGTACATTCTTACGGCATTTTGGATTTGTTTACTTATTTTTGTTAATTTGTGGTCCCCATTTTAGGAAAGCGTTGGAAATCTTTTCAGTTTCTATAAAGTAAAATGGAGCGGCATTTTTTGTTATTTTCATAGCTTTGAAACGGAAATCTTGCATAAAAATCTTTTTAACTGTTTTTAACTCAGACGGTTATGGGTCTGTCCGATTTACATAGTCCATAATATTGAAGTACAACTCATGCACAATGTATATCGTTAGCTAAAATGCAAAAAGGCGTAACAAACAAAAAATTGAAAATTGACTTTTTGAATATTGTGAATGACAATAAACTACAAGAGTTGACAAAGTTTTACACGTCTGCGGTCAAAGAAGCTTCTATTTGATAAATGCAAAAAGGCGTAACTAACAAAAAATTCACGTTTTTACTTAATTGTTATGACTGCCATTAAACTAAATACCTAAATTTTTTAAAAAAATTATAGTCTATTATTCGTCATATTTTTTTGACATGTTTATAGTTTTCATTCAAAACAGTTTTTTGCTTCTCCTACACAATTATGCTTTTGTTAGTTACGCCTTTTTGCATTTTAGCTGACGATATGTAATTTTGTATGCTTACCTTTTATTGTATACCATGTTTTGATCTGAAACAAAACAAAGTCAATACTTAATACTTTTGAGATAAGCTTAGCATATCATTATAATTTTTTAGTAATGCTTTGTAATTCCATATAAAATAATACATTAATCAAAACCACGCAACTTAACTAGAGATTGTGTACAACATTCAAAAAATTAGTAACACATATACATACATTTTAATAAATAAAAAAACACACACACACAAAAACAATGACTATTGAGTATGAGAATTTGTCTCAAGGCTATTTATGCGTTAGCAAGCAAGAACCGCTTAAATAAATTCGAGTATTCTGCCTATTTGTGGTCAATGTTTGCTTTCCAATGCTAAGTGGATTTGCTCGAACCGACGAACACAATGAAACATAATTCACAGAATCCCAGCATTGCGAGCACAGTTTACGATGCTGATTGATGATGCTTGTTGTGCAAAATATAGCAAAAGGTAGAATTGGATATCGTGGGATTGGTACTTTAAGAAATCAATGATATGAACGAAGTGCGGACAGTAAGTAGAACAAGAGGTCCAATCACTATTGGAACATCGTTGTCGAGAGGATTTTGTAGATGTTCATTGCGTTCTGAAAATTGTGGTAATTAAAGGCAACCATCCTTACACATTTTATCCGTAGAATACCACAACTATGCTGTGTTTCGTCGCTGCCGTCTTCTGCCTAAGTAATTGAATTTATTTGCCATTTTGCCAGAATAACTGAAGAATGTAAAAAAGGTCTGTCAGCGAACTCAGTGCCTATTTATTACAGTGAATGAAAAGGGTTCCTTGGGAAACGTCAATTTTATGAGTTCTTAGTTTGAAAATAATAAAGATTCTCTGCCGAATGATGTGACTGCTGTTATTCCTCGTGTTGGCCGGGTTATAATTCGTAGCTTTATTGATTTTTTGTGGCAAAAACAGTTCAGTTGTTAAGACTCGTTTTTTGTGTTCGTTGTTTTACAATGTAAAAACATCGACTAAATCGGCTGTTTGGGTGGCTAGTCGCCCACGAAGGAAAAACGAAAACTTAAACGCATCAGCAATTTTTCGATTTTAATACCTCGTTTGTGTTTTATTATATTGCAAGAATGGTCGTTTGGTTTTGTTAGCAGCCATTTTACGTTTCTAATGGCGATATGGCCAAACACATCCAAGATACTGTGGTGGTCTAAAATAACCAAAGCATTCAAATGAAATCTCATAAAATGGGAAAGACTTTACGATCGCTGTTGTGAAATTATTTTTGCGGTGTGCTTACATAGGATTTATTTTATATCTTGTATTTATATTATCATTTTACTAGGTCGTGACATGAAACGGGGTAAAATTGATTAGCTATAAATAAATCATAAATAAATTCGTAGAGCTTTTGTGCATATTCGGGAATATTGTATACGACATCACGTTGACGAGTAATAGGATTAGTGTGATATCTGTGTTAGTTACTCTATATATATTATAATACACTAATATTGTGAATACCAACGTATTATTTCGTATTTCTCAGAAAAGTGATTCCATTTACCTTACGGATGTCAGGATATTGGGAAAGAAAGAGAAAATATCAACGAAATAAATTTTCTTATCCTCTATGTTTTATATGCAAAGTTGGATGGCTTCAATATAATGTATTTTCATTTGCCGGTCGGTTTAATATTGTCAAAATTTGAAATCCAGATTAGATTGGATCTTATAAGTTAAAAATTCAAAAAAAAAAAACAGCCTCAAACTAGGCATGCTTGAAATTTCATAATTCGAATTTGAAGTTCTCGATTTAAAATATTAAAAATTCTAAACAAAAGAAATGCCTCAAAAGATCGCCCCTCCCGCTATTCAATTAATGAAGTCAATTAAAAAGGTATCCACACAGTTGTCGTTAAAAATTCACTTTTGATATTTATTAGTGGTCATCAACAACAACATACATACATATGTACATACAAAAGAAAATAGCCCAAGCCATCCGCAGTTTCCTCTCTTATACGTAATAACGCTGAACAGCGTTGATTTTCGCTTTTGTTTAAGTTTCCAGAAAAGTTTCCTCACATCGTTAAGAAATGTGTAATCAATGTCATTTTTATTTTCTATTGCAACTCGAAAAACGATTATATAAAATATTTTCTCTTTCATTGTAAATTGGGTTGTTGTGTCAAAACTACGAACTTTTCTGTTACATTGCAACGTAAATGTAAACTATAGCCGCATTCAAAATACATGATTGCGTAGTTAAAAGTTTGTTCGTTAAGCTGGAAGCAACGACTAAAAATCGATTGAAACAAGTTTGGCGGTTCACAATTTTACAAATAAAACTTGAAATCTGCCAAAAATTGCTCTGTATGAAAGAAATAACTAAAACTGTACTTTAAGTGATTTGCAAGTGCTCAGCATTTCATTTTCGAACAATTGTATGTTGCATCAGAAATTTCCACAAAATCGAAGCCAAATTCTAGCGACACAAAAGGAAGTTCGACAAAAAATAACAAAAAGAGAATTGAAATGTCTCGAAGCGGAAATTCAAATGGAATACAATGCAGACATATCCCATAGCTATGCTTTTTTACACATACGTACACACCGCAATCCATAAGTCGGTTTATGTTGCCGTTGCAAGTGGAAATTATTGCCAAGTAAGTCCAGGTGGCATAGTGTGTTTCATTTTCAAAAGTGTGCAAGAAATCGGAATATGAACCAAAATGTATCGTAATCGTAATAATGAACTATAATTCAAATTTTATTAAGACGCCAATCTATGTTCAGTGATCTATGTTAATTTAAAGTCTATTTTGATCAACCCACCCCAGTATTCCTTCACGTTAAATTCTTATACATTCTCAGGACACTCACGTGCCCATCACTTTGCACATGTATGAAACATATTCTAAATATCACAGACTTTCGCAAGTCCTCATATTTACATGTTGCCGTCACTAGATTTGGGATTCATGATTGTCAGTCCCACACTCTGACACATGCATGCACAGACGGGCTGTCATATCTGGATTAGGGCGTAATATCGTTGTGCAGTCAGTGTGTTTGGTATAACAGCTGCATATGCCGTACGGCCTCTCATGCATTTCGGTAGTGCTTTTTTGCCTAAGGCATTTTTTACAACTACGTTTTCTACATACCAATGAAGTGCTGAGATTAAATTTCAATTTGGCTTGACTGGCAAAAAAAAAAAAACGGCAACGACAGGAAAATCAAGCACGAACTTCAAAAAATGAGAACATGGTGTATATTTTTAAACATTGAAAGGATACACCACTATTAAAGCCTTAAGAAGCTTCCTTACTTATCCTAATATTTTTATTAATCAGTCATAATATCCAAAGAGACTCGATTCAAAATTAAACATGCAGTCGTAGACATACATATTTTGACTATTTTTGGTTGATTAAATTATTGTTTATTTGTGACCATGTTTAAAGAAGTTAATATTAAACATGTTCAAAAATGTTTACATCGGAATAAAATAAAAAGCGTGGCGAAGCTTTAAGCTCTTAATTTTAAGATATTGCTAGGAACGTATTTTTAAAAACTAGAAAATAATGATTTTTTTTTTTTTTTAATTTTTCCTTGAGCATTTCTTGAAAAGAACATATTTTCTGGGATATTGTAAAACTTCAATACATTATTTTACATCAATATATTCATTTGGTATTTTTTGGAAATAATGATGTTATGATAATCTTACATAAATTTTTTTATTTAATATTTGAAAAGAAATTTCTATTATAAAATTTGGCGTATTCAAACATTTTACAGAACACCAAACATTGCTGAACTATATTTTTGACTTTCAAAATTCTTAAAATGTTTGAATTTGTTAGAAATATGTTCAACATCTTATTGTGGAGGATACTAAAATAGTCGCAAAATCTTATGCAAATATGGGTCATTAAAAATGACTTACTTCACACTTAAAATATGAACTACATTAACAATTCTAACACAACTTAGAGCAATCGTGGATCCGATTGAGCATAATTCCTTAGTTGAATTGGTCAAGAGATCAGAATATTTCGTATACGGCATGGTGTTTGAGTGATTTTAAAAGTTCCACAATAAGGAGGAGTGTATATTAAATTTGTCATTCCGTTTGCAACACCTCGAAATATTGACCGGAGACCGCATAAAGTATATTCTTGATCAGAACAAAATCCTATGTCGATTTTGCGCCGGTCTGTCCATCTGTTGAAATCACGAGAGAGATCGCATTATTTAAGATAGAGTTCTGAAATTTTCCACAGACATTGCTAGTACTCCTAGGTATATAGTCCATGTATTTTGGACACGTTTTTCAACCGAACTGGCTGTAATTTGGTATTTTGGGTTCTTATTGTATAGCACATATCCATACTAAGCGTTATTGATATTGACTTGAATTTCAGGGTAGTCCCCATATAACGGCACGCCCATAATCGGCATTGTGGGGTTTTTTACACTTTTTCAAATGAATTGGCTGTAAGTTAGTATTTTGGGTTCTCATTATATAGCACATACATGTACTAAAAATTATTAATATTGACTCAAGTTTCAGCGTAGCCTACGTTTTTCAGTCAAATTGGTTGTAACTCTGTAGTAAAAATGATTTCACTATTCAGGTAATTGGGTTTTTTCCGTATATTCAAGGTCCTATCATAACATGAGATTTCTCCTAAGATCCCCCATAAATTTTATATTTTTTTTGAATGCCGGGCCGAAATTAACATCGATTGTTAAAAAGTGTATATTGAAAATATTTGGTATAGAGTAACTTCGGGTAATGTGGACTATGCGTCTAATCTGGACCACCACATACCTAAGAAAATGCTTAAAATATCTCAATGCCGCCTTGATAAATGTTTTCCTAATTAGTGAAAACAAACATCAAACTTGATTTTTAATAAATAATTGCAATGTTGAAAATGTAGTAGTAGAACATGTAGCTCTGATTGTAAAAGTATGATTTTAACATTTTTTAGCACAATAGTCGAACGTTTTTGCAAAATAGTCGAACACTTTGTTTTTCTCGAATATAATGAAGTTAGGTGCTTTTCTTGTTTTCTTTAACAAAAATATACGTTTAGCTGTAATTACAATCGGCGATTTTTAATTTTTATTAATTTTTGAAGCCGATAATTATTTTTACATAAAAATATTCAATGTCGTGTAATGTGGACCATTATAAAAAAGTGGGACCTTTTCATGAGGATGAGTTCGAAACATGGGCGCATTTAATATGCGAGGAGGTATTCTATGTTCTGAAAACTCGATATGCGAAATTACAGGTGCTTCGGTTGGATAATAAAACAGGGACCTTCAAAATACCGCAAATGAGGTGGTACCCTTAAATTGGGGTTATTCCAAAACATGAACCCATATATTTTTGCATTCATTGTTACCCAAGAGTGCAATAAATTGAAATTTATCACAACCAATCCACAACCTACCTTTAACTTACTGATCCTCATTACCCACACATACTGGTCCACATTACCCGCCATGTTATTTTTATTTTTTTGAAATATAATGCTCTAAAATTTTTAAACACAAATATATTTGTTTTTATTTTTTACCATTGTTGCTCCCACAATATCAAAAAAAAAGAAAGAAAAAATGATGGTCCACATTAGCCGAAGTTACTCTAATATTAGTATTTTGTGTTACTTTTTTTATCCAAAATGGGACATGCCTGAATAAAATCTCTTTTTATCCAAATAATTATGGAGCGAAATTTTTAAATTGTAAATAATTAAACCATCAGTTTATTATGCACTTTTTATATTGATATGGGGGCTGCAATTATTGTTATTCTTCCGTTCTGTTGAAAGACAATTTTTACTTTACTAATTTAACTTAATTAAAAATAATTTCCACAAACATATGTTTTAGGTTTTTATTGTGTCAGAATATTACAAGAAATATATTAAATAGACGAGTCGCCTCTCAACATTAGTTCTTACATTCCACTATTTTGGGCACTCCCTTTCCCACAAAATACATGCAAGTTTTGTCACACTCAATCATAGCAACAATTGCACTGTGACAGTACTCCCTTGCATGATAAATACACATTTACAAGACATCACAGATGTTCAATATCAGTGTAGAAGTTCCCCAAGATCCACACATACATACAGCAGTACTTACGTACAGTCTGATGTATTGTTTCCATGAATACCAAAGAGTGCTTCTGGCTCACAGACAGTCTGGGGTGGCAAGACGATTTAGCTACTACTTTGTCCATAGGCCAAAATGGCGGGATGCAGCACTTCAAATTGAAATTAATGATTGCCCTCAACATGTTTACACCTCATTCATGGCCTAAGATAGACACCCTCAAGTCTGGACGCCATTGCAATTGGCCGACCTATCACTTGCTGTAAGTCTGTGTAAAAATCGTCTGAAACGTGGTTAAGAAAGGAAGAGGGTCACACACGGTGTGAATGAGTATGTGTTGTATTTTGTCACTTTATTTTCACTACCATCATTGTTTTTGTTGGCAAATAAATTGTTTTGTGATAAAAAAGAAGCCAAGCGAAGTAAAGACCAAAGGGAGGGAAAGAAAATGTTAAATAAAAAACTAAATAAGAAATAAATGGACGTCCAAAACTAAGATCAGACAAATTGCTTTAACTTCGGCCACGTTCTGTTTTGGCAGGCAACGGAGAGCGAAGAAGGGCTGTGGGGCATGGCAATAAACTCAATTACTTTAAAATGTTTTCCTCCATCTCTGCGTGCAAACACACACACACACAGCACTGACAACATAATTTTGCCCATCGTCCTCCATTTACTCGTATCGCCTTTCCATGAGAATTTGTCGGTTGTTGTGCTAAAAAAATAAACACAAATTGTTTGGCTGGGACCCACAGATTTTTTCTTAATTAGTGAGAAATGTTTTCGTTTCATTCGCTCATCCATGTTGACATTTTTAATACACCAATAAACTTTTTAAATACATTTTTAAAAGAATTTTAAAGTGAATTTATGCTTTACGTTGGTCGCATGCAGAATTTAGAGTAAAGCGTTGCTCCAAACAAAAACATACATATGAAATTGTAAACATTTGTCGCCAGAATATTTTTTTGTTTTCCTTTTTTTAGGAAAGAGTAAAAAGATATGATTCTTTAAGTGTTAAATTAAAATGAATGTGAAGTTTCCCTACTACGTATTGGAGAACAACACTTGTGCGAATTATATACCAGATATTTTTTAGAAAAAAAGGGATAATATGAAAATATAATTAAACGAACAGCATGTTTTTGTAAAATTGGAAAGGAACGTATTCAAGAGACATTCGATCATTCGGTTTATGTTTTGGTACAAAGCTTATTGCATACGTTGTATACTTTTCCGTTTTGATATAATGTTAATTGAATTGATTTTAACAAAAGTGTAAATCTGTAAAGTTTTAGTCCTAAATGGTTCAATCCAATTCATAATACTCCACATCTAAACTCTTATATTCTTAAGTGTATATTAGACCCTTGTTATTCATTTGATTGGACTTGTTATTTATATATATGAAATCACCCGAATTTGACAATCTATTCTATTTCATTAATAATATACACATTACTTGCTTCATTATGGAATGAAATGCCTGAAGAGCAAAAATAAATACCGCTAATATGCTAATGGCAATTTTTCAAATGTGCCACTTTACGAAAACATTTGGCAGATGGAAAACAAAATAAATGACCGTCATTCATAACATGTCTGTATGTTTGCGAAACAAATAAATGTCTTTGTATTCAATTATGTGCGTCAATACGTTGATGTCAGTTTGTGAGCAACATTTTGACTTTTTAATGTTGACAGCGACGAGGAAGCCTGTTGTTGTACATTTCAACAAAAGCACAGGAGGCACACACATACACATACATTCATACGTATTCAGGAAACACACTGTGGGGTATGAATAACTGTAAATAGGGTATATAATGCCAAAGCCAAATGATGAAATTGTAAAAAATCCGCTTACTTGCACATGGCACGCGGCACAAAATTAATGAGCTGTGACAAACAAACTTTTCTCTTCATTCGTTCACAAATGAATTTGTTGGGAAGGTTAAGTGCACATTTTGTTATCCTCGTGCCCTGCAAGCAAATAAAGGAAGCATCATTGCTGCCGTTTGATATGAAGTGAAGATTAGCAAATATGAATGAAACCACCAGGAATGAATTTTAATTACATTTTGACGGTTCTCCCTCCAACGGCAAAGACGGTCGGACAAAATAAACTTTTAAAACAATTCTATAAATATTTTATAAATGTCAGAAGTTCTTGTGGTCATGAAATTCCCCAAGCCAATACTGTTAATTAAAGAAACTAGAATGTCGAAGATATCAAACTTTTGACTTGTCGTTTCTTTTTTGTTGCAGTGACATTTCTGCTGAAATCTGGCAAGTCAATTGAATACTTCAGAACTTTTTTGTTTGCCTTCAGTTTTACAGTGAAATGATGTTTGCAAATAGTTTTGTGAAGGTACGAAATGATGTATGCAAATAAAAAATAAAACAATGTAAAATGGTATTTTATATATTTTGAGTCAGTTATTAGTCCAACATTATGACATGGGGAAATAAAATATACTTGATTTGCATTAATAGTAAAAATACCAGGATTATGTAGTTTAATTCTACACTTTTATAAATTTAACGTTTTTAAATATAATCGGTTGTAATTTGGCAAATATCCATTCCCATTGTAGTTGCTGTAATATATCATTCCTGGATGTTAAAACACATTTTTGCGGAAACATTTCTATTTAGGACCATGATTTCGTATTGTAAAGACGTTGATCGAATTGGGTTGGCCTAACGTATTAAAAAGGTGCAATAAATATTTCCCGTTTAATTATCGGTATGTCTGTAATTTTGAACATTATTTTTTCAAAGCATGGACAACTTACTACCACATAATGCTGAAACATTGTCCCCACCGATTTAGGGAATCTACAAAGTGCGAAGTGTTGTGTTTATAAGTTCAAAGACATTAACCAACGATTAGGAGAAGATTTGATATTTCTCGTGACATTGCAACATTTTAGGTACATTAAGGATCAACATGTCCCTATTATTATTTTCAAGAAAATAATCTAGGGCATGAATTTTAGAATCAGAACTCTATTCCGACTGCTTTCTGATTTTCATCCTTGAATTTGTCCCAAAATTTACGTGGATTTTTTAGATAACCGTGTACATACAATGATCGCGTGTACATTCAATGATATACTTCTAAATTATTTTTTGTATTCTCACAAAAAAAGTTTCAATACAATGTCAATCCAATTGAAATTGAAAATTTTCGATAATTGACAAATGAAGGTTTATAGGATTGACTCGCTACCAATTCTAGCCCAAAATATCTCAAAGGTTCGATATAAAATGTGTGGAAATTCTAATATCTTTCAAAATATATTTTGCAACATTTTTGCGGATTTTTTCTCAAAATATTCTTTCATTAAAACCTTTCCACTTCAATTAAAGACTACTAACAGAAAATTTAAGTCAAATCGTCCAGCCCTTTCTTTAAAATAAATTTTGCAACATTTTCGCGGATTTTTCTCAAAATGTTATTTCATTAAAAACTTTCCACTTCAATTAAAGACAACTAACAGAAATTTTCAGTCAAATCGGTCCAGCCGTTTTTTTTAATATTTTTTGCAAGATTTTCGCGGATTTTTCTTAAAATTTCCACTGTAATTACCAACCACTGAAAGAAACTTTGAATCGAATCGGTCCAGCTGTTCTCAATTGATGAGTTAGTATACATTTTTTTTTGTCATCATTTTTATATACATATGTATATAGATTATTACTCAATATTGGCAAAGTCACTTTTGGCAATATTTCGTTTGTGTTTCTGTTGAAATACAATATTTTAATGATATATTTCTTATTATATTTTTTTTGTACCACTATAGTTGAAAATCATTAAAATAAAAAGAAACTAAATGTATTCTTCTCCTGTGGTTATTTGAATTGAACTTATCGCATACCCCTGGATTACTAAACGAGCCTCAAGGATTTCAGTATTAACAATCATGACCAAACTTTAATTAGGTTTCCTTCAACCGCATATGTAATGACAAAACAAATTACTTTGTATCCAACGACTGTAGCCAGAAGATTAAAATCTGTGCTTCCATATGCAGGAGAACGTTGGGTATCCTGACCGGAAAAAGAAATAATCAAAGAATTAGAGCAAATATTTGTGCAAACATAGTTGGCCTTTGGTCAGAATACGCAACAACCCTGCCAATAAAATGTTCAAATTCATTGTATATTCCTTTCATTTAATGTTTCTTCTTTGACCTAAACTATTACATTTTGTGAGTTTTTCTGTCGTAAGGTCACAATGGACAAAAACATGGAACAAACAGAAAATAAATGGAACATTTTACTGAAAATATAGTTTCCTAAGGGTTTTTGTGGATAGATACAGAAAGATTTTTGGAGTGGATTTGTTGTGGAAAAGCAATCGATAACGTTACACACACCGTATGGGACTATAGGAACTTCTGCATTTGGTTAAGTGGCAACGCTGATAGATACGGCAGGTTCGACAATGTGGTGTGTATTCCGATTTTCTTAATATTAAGAAAATTATAAAGGACCTTTGTATATGTAATATTTAGGGACATGGGAGGGATGAAACTAGAAAAATGAAACAACATAAATAAATTTCACGGGTGTACGCGAAACTGTTACTTATGTCAATCGTAATATGATTTATTAGCAATTTGTTATCTCAATCGTATTTAATAGCGTATTTAAAATATTTCAATTGATTTTCTTAAATTCATTTTAGGATTTTTTTCTGATAAATATATGTAAATCTGTTTTGACTACGATATATTGAATGTACTCTCTGCGTTATAAGAACATTATTTGCAACGGCTTCTTAAAGCCCCATAAATCAGTATTTAGAATTCAACTGCATGAAAATCAATTTTAAATCTATGTTACAACAGCAACAACAACAGCGACTAAGTGCCTTGTCATTTTGGTTACCTTCCAACTTTCTTCATTGTACGATGATATATGTATGTAAGTATTTTCTCAATTCACGCTCTTACACGCACACATTCAGAAATATTCATTTCCTGTCTTACATAGCACAGATTTTCACTCGATTTCAATTTTAACTGATTTGTGATTTCTTACGTGCAGGATTTGCATATCAAAACAACTTCTGCATTCGACTGACTGACTGGCTGGCTGGCTGGATGACTCGCTGGTTGGTTAGATGACTGGTTTGAGGTTTTTGAATAAACATTACGGCGTAGGCATTTGTTGTGTGTTTATCATTGTCATTTCGCCAAAGTAGTCGCATGTGTATGCAATGTGCGGCAGTACTTTACATTGTTTGTGTGAGTGTGCGTGTGTATATGCGTGTTTGTTGGGGTGTCATATTACGGAAGTGCGGGTAATGACTGAATAAAAATCATTGTCTAACTTTAGCTCGTTTACATGCCGTTTGTTCGTTAGCTCACTTTTTCATTCATTCGATATTAGCGGGATTCAGATACAGATTCACATCTACTCCTCCCAAACAAACGTACGTCACGTAATATATAAAAAAAGAATATGATGTGAAATAACAACAGAACCAACCAACCAGCACCAATGCCACAACAAACAAAAAAGTAAATTCATTTCATTTTAACACTAACACATTTGTTCACATCCCTTTTCAGCTGCGGACCACGCACTTTGATTCACCCCCTCCCATTGACGGAATCTGCTCGTACGTACCATGGATGCTTTCAGTTGTCGGCAAAATTCAAAAAGTGTTCAAATACTCATCCACGTATAAATTTGCATTTGTAAAATCACTCGCATAAAAACTCCAAACCTCATCCGCAAAATTTCTGTGATACTCAAACGCAGGCCGACGTGAACACATACACACACATATGTATGTTTAAGTATTATTTTACGTTGAAAAATACGATATGCATATAAATCAATGATAAAGAAGCACCAGCCAGAAGTCAGTGATACATACCTATGCTCACCCTAAAATTCATTTCTGTTATTAAGGTTCTAAAAAGATTTTCGGATCATTTCTTCTATTAGTTGTCTTCTTTGTAGCCGTATACACTGAGCGCCTGTGTATGTGAGTGAACGCAACCTGAACCATGCGTGAGCGTATATGTGTGTGATATTTTTCCACTTCATTAGACCACGTTCTTCAAAAAGGTATTTATTTGCCTCTATTGTATTTTGCCTTTTCAAATTTCCTTAAAAATCAAATAATGAATATTTTTAATGATTTCACAGAATGTAGAGTACATAATATCCTCCAAGAACCTGAGCATCTTTATTTATAATACAAGTGGGGCATAAAAGAAGCGAACGTCTATTAGCCAATGAAAAGCATACTTTTAACGTGTCGTCGTCTCTTGCTTTGTTGTATGAAATCAGTTAATTTATTTCCTGACGTATTTTTTCGAGATAATATTTTTTTTATATTGCATTGTTTCTAGATTTCTAAAATTGAATCGAGATAATTGTAAAAATATTTCAAATCAATTGAAAATGAAAAAGATTGTAAAATGCTTAAAATCAATTATTCCCACAAGCCAGAATGAACTACTAGCAGATGAAAATAAAATTTTCGGACCATTTCATCTCCGAAATTTCAAGTGTTCAAAATCAAAAATTATAGGCTTCGTCCTTGACCATAATCGGAACCTCTTGCTAAATATTCTAGCCATCGGCTACATTCCCCTCCTCTAGTGTGGTAATGTTAATAATGAACAATATCGAATATGTAGGCCCCTGTAAATATTTGCATAATTGGTATCAATGTAAAGGTCAACCACCCCTCCTGAATATACTAACAACATCTCGGGTATATGTCTGAAGGAAGTGAAGTAAAAGTTTAGAATTCAAATTTTGTCACAAAAGTTGCGATCCATTTGGCCCGCTAAATATTGAGCGATCTTCTATTGATCTTCATAAAAACAGTCATGCTGATTTTTTGGCAATATCCCATTCTCCATGTAAAATTTCGTTATTTTCGGGTCATAATTGCGGTCTCTGGAGCGACCTGAAAATTCATTTAATTCGTCTCTTTAATTGATTCATATTTTGTGATTCCTTACTTCTAGATCTTCTGTACTAAATACTCCCTATATCAGTGTTACACGTAACAAAATTGAGAGTAAGTGTGTGTAAGTGTACCTGATTCTTTGTTATTCTCATTTTCAAAAACAACTAAGGAAAATAAAAAAGAGAATATGTGTTTAACCATCAAGAGCATTTTATTATTTTGTTCATACGTGCCTCATATCATGAGATTTATACATTCAACTAAACTGCTGCGAGCCAATTTTTTTTAAGATATGAAAATTAAATTCATACATTGTGATAATAAAATATTAAAAATATATATTGAAAAGTAAAAAAAAATTGATTCAGAATATTTATTGCTTTCTTCTGGACTACCTCTGTAATTGACCATGTCTATATAACTATACTCAGCTAAATGTTGAACATGTTTGCACATTTAGAAAGCATGTATGTATGTTTGCTTGTGAGCAAACATGTTCAGTAATAAAAAAAATTATAGTCGCAAATGGAGCAAAATAAATGTTTCTCTATCTGAAAATTCCTGACACACCAAATGCAAATATGAATTTGCACATTTTCAAAAAATAAATTCCACATTGCAAAAATCATATTTTGATTTATTTTTGTTGTTGTTACTTTTCTGTTTTGACTTTATGGCTTTTATTGACAAATTTTTGGTTATTTAGCAGAAGTGTTTTTATTTTCGTGACCCCAATGGGATGTTGATGGCAGTCAACACAGTAACATTAGTAAATATTATGTCACGACAAATCGACTGATATATTTGTGAGTAAACATTGATAAATTTTAAGCGTTGAAACTTTATTAATTTTAAACTTTTCTATGATGGGTAAATTGAGATATAATTTTTTCGATAGAGGACAACTATTAACACTCTTTAATCTACCATCGGATTGAATGAACTTTGCCTTATTTTCTCAATGTAACTTGTTTGTAGTCCAAATATCCGATTGTCTGCTAACTTATAACATATCGGCCTAGAGCCATAAATAAGTAGAACATTAACAACACCAAGGGAGTGGAAAATCATGTTTGGCGTCATGACAACTACCAATCATATTTCATTGTTATTTGAGTACATGTTTACCAAAACAATTCTCGAATATAAGTTGTATTTGCATAAAATATTTGTAGCTTTAATTGTGCGAACGTGTCTTTGAATGGAATTTGAAGTTTGGATACCAAAAACTGCTCTTATTTACCCTCTTGAACTAGAAAAGAAAAGGAATTTGTTTGTGGACATCAAATCATTCCATGATACTATGACCACTTCATAGCATCATACACATTAACGCACATACATATGTATTTAATATTGAAATGGTGGAAAAATATGTAGTAGTGTGAGAATTATTGTTTATTTTGTTAACAATCATGATAAACAGATCATAGAATTTAGTGAAAAGCCATTTAAGTTAGGCATCTTAATATCTGAAAATACAATTTCGACATTACTAGAGGAACAGAGAGGCTTATGTAAATAATTATTATTTTTGGTTTCGACTATTACATAGGAAAATCCTATGAATAATAGGAAATATTGAAATAAATTACGTCAATATAAGTTATAGAAATAATTTGATTATGTGTCTCCCTAAAATCAAATCACACCCGGAAAACTATGGTGAAAATTAGGTTAGGTCAGGTTATTTTCTTCTAGGAAGTCGTACATTAACATTGGATTATTACTATTTAAACTATACAGTATTATTTTTCTACCATCCACATCTACGTAGATTGTATATTAAATTTGTCATTCCATTTGTAACACCTCAATAGATTCGTCAGAGATCGCATAAATTATATATGCACTTGATCAGAATATGTAGCAGCATTTTCAACTATTTTTCGAAATTTTAAACAGAAAACGGATGGTTGACATTCATGATCCTTTTTAAAGGAACTTCTTGTAAATACAATACTTCCAAATACATGCAGAAGTCCCGCTTAATTTTAGCTATGTTAAAGTTCGTAGCCTAGTTCTCCAAACCTTAGTGCATGCAATTTGCAATGACATTGTATCCATATAAAAAGTCCTAGTTTTTCAAAAAAGGTACAAGTTCGGCCGGAACAAACTTAACCACGTTGTTATTTGTTAAGATTTCCCGTTCCCAATTTTAAAATTTTAAAGATTTTCAATGGGCTGCTAAATGAATACCACTGCTTATTATGGTTTGTAACTTTGCACATGTATATTTTAATCCGAAAATTCCAACGGTGTTAGAAAGAGTACATGTACATCCAGTCACTTGATGCTAACACTTTTAATCGGCTATATTTTCAAAAGTTAAAAATATTTCAATTTGGACAAAATTATCAATTAGGTAAAATGAGGTTTGAAATTGACTTATTTTAAAAGTTTTACATGATCTCCATAGTACATCTCGCCCGAGCATACTCTTTTAACATTCTAATATTTCAGTACAATGAGACCAATTGTTTATTCTCTGTACTAATATAGTGTAAGGATTTTTTTTACTTGCAGAAGACGTGACAGAGGAGGAGTGTATAAAAATATCGCCTTGTTCAATATTAATGCCGCTTCAACTTGTTTTCAATTAAAACAATGTTTACCACCTGCTAAGTTAAATATTAATTTTAAAAGAAATAAAAAACTGATTGATTTATGATACTAGAGACTATGTTATGCAAATTATTACAAAAAAATAATAACGAAGAGTTCTTGAAAAAAATTATGTATTGGCTTTAAAATATGGCATCCGACAGATCATCCCAACAAAAAGATTACCGATAATGGACGCTGTATTTAGTTTAGTGTTTTGTCTATATATTTGTTCAGCAATGTTTTTATACGAAACTCAGTTAATAAATTGAATAAAATTATATATTACTCCTGTTACGAAAGCAAATGGCAAATCTTTAATAAAGTGTAGTAGCATTTGTCAACATGTTTCTATTTCTAGTTCTTTTTTTTCATTTTTTGCATAGATTTCATTTTATTTTTCTTCCCAACTAAATTGCCATCATTACTCAAGGCTATCACCTGACATTTGCGGTAATTATTCGCTTATTTATAGTTTCCTCTCACGACGCTTAATTTTTTATTTCAAAACTTCTAGTGAAATAATTTATCTTTTCAATTGTTCGTTTTAGCAGCACCAAATGCCCCAATGTATTTAAACTAATACATGCATACGCTCAAACGTATTTGTATATGTGAAGTTACGCATTAATCCTAATAGCCAGAGACGACGATATGGCAGTAAAGTAATGCCAGAGTATCCGAATCATCCGACTGACCCATCAAGCCACCGAGCCACGGTATTAGTTTCAAAAACAGCAACAACGGTTCGTGTGTCTCAAAGCAATCTATCTGCACATCAGTATCAGCCACAATTTTGCTGCTATACAAACAGATACCGTTCGTCGTATTATGGCCAAAAAGGCTGAACGCTGAAAATGATGATAAGTGGGAGATTAAATAACTGTATTTGACGGCACAGATATTGAGGCTGACGTTGACTGGCTGGCTGGCTGGGCGAGGGTGTATATTGTTTGATGTTATGAAACAACGCCTTCTTTTATTCATTCATTCACTCACTCAATTCTGGGCTTAGGGAAGAGAAGACATAAAGATGGAAAAACAACACTACTACCACCAGAGCCATAAACCTCCGTGCAGGCAAGCATGAACAATAAAATGTAAAGCCCAATTATGTTGAGTGGTGTCGACTTGAAAATGCACTATACAACTAATAATCTTTTTAGTTAAATTGATATGTCATATATATACACATATATACTTTGTAATAATTTATGATTTTTTTTCGAAAAGATTCAAATCGGCAATTAAATAAAAAGTTAAATTTGCATTGTCTCCCATTGGATATAAAAAATTTGTGGCAAAACAATATTAAAAGGTTAGAAGAAATAATTATTTTCTGTTCCAAGAAAGCAAGGTTTGATTGTACACCTAAGTCTATTTTTATACGGTTTGAAAATTGAATATTTGAAATTTTATGTACTTATTTTTTTTTTTGTCAAATTTAATTTTTGCGGAGTATGTTCATATCACAAAAAAGTATTTATGAAAGAAAAAAAGTCTGAAACCATCGATAGTGTCGATAGTTTGCGAACACTAGCTTAAAGATTTAAGTGAATTCCCCTTTAGCGCGTACAAACAATTTTTACTGGTCAAAGCAAATGTGAATAGCACTAATTTAGGGGAATTCCCTTTATGTATAAGATCAATGTCTTTTTTACACGGCTTTTTCCGGAACCAATCTACCGTGAAAAAACAGACTTAGGTGTATTTCCGAATTCTAAATCAATGTAGTTGTAAATCTTTAGTTTTCTAATTCGCATTGATAAAGTTATTTGGTGTTGGTGTGGTATAGCAAGCAAATATAAAAATCTGTGTTTTAGTATATGCAGACATTGTCCATATGACTAGTTAAACATGTTCGATATTGTGTACGTTATCTATGTATGCAATACATATTCCGACTATGATCTTAATGTTAAACAATAAAACCTATATAAAATCATAATAAAACTTTTAAGAGTGTTTTGTCTCATCATTTTGTATGTTTTGTGCGTTGAATTGTATCATTCACCTATATAAATTTGCAATTACAATCATTATTTAATGTAATTACAATCATTATTTAATGTAGTTATTAAAAATATATACATTTACTTCATTTATCATTCACTACCACTGGAAGCAGCTAGAACTTTCAAATGTCCTTCGGATTTTTATAACACGCATATATATATATATATATATATATATTATATGTCATCCGATTTTATAATGTAATGCCAATTTAGAACCACTTTCGGAAAATTGGTCCTGATCGGTTCATATATACATAAATACACATCTATATACAGCGTCGGCAAAAATAATAGAAGCAAGAATTTTTTTGGAATGGAAAGCGAATTTTTATAATTAGCACTTCGGTAATTAGGTACATCTATCACCGACTTCCACTTCCTGTTTTTCTAACAGAATTATTTTCTATGACGATTTTAGTTAAGTACATGGAGCAAATAATAGAATATACATATAGTCATATAATTTACTGTATTACCTGTATTTTACTATAAACATTGAAATTTATGTTAGTTACCAAAGATGTAAATATTTTCCCCATTTCGAATTTGGAAAACCCACGTTTTTGACCGGGAAATACACGGAGTTCCAAAAACTTTACTAGAAATTGCTATATCAATAACTATTTTATTAAATGTTTTTACGCGAGAATTCGAATGTTTTTAATTTATCGCGAATGATAAAGTTACAATGAATGAGCAAGTATTTACAATCTCTCGCGAATGTTCGCATTGTACGAAAAATTCACGAACGATAAAATTTCGCTGCAAGCGTCGTCGATTCGTTCTTTCGCGAGCATTTGTTGCTGAAGAACATTCTGTTAAAACAACAAAAGCAAAATCTCATAAAGAAAGAAAACACATACTCAGCGAATGAATGTGTATGTAGCAGAAAGCATGTTGAGCATGTGTGGAATAACAAAATACATGTCCAACAACTATTGAATTCACGTTGTGTGCTGTCACTCGTTTGTTATGTGAGTGCGAACATTCGTTTGGTGAATTCTTGTTTGGTAAAGAATTTATCGCGATAGATTTATTAATAAAATGAGCCCAAAACGAAAAGTACGTATTTTGAATCATTCACGAGCGAATTGTTGCGCACCCTGACTACAATCTTAATCAACATATATTTGCGCATGTTTTCCATTAAAAATCTCTAATTACTATTTTATTCATATAAATGACTTTAAAATTTGACTTTTTATCTCAGAAACCTGTCATTGCATTAAAATTTAATATTAAATTTTAGTAACTAAAAAAATTACCTGCTGTTGCAAATGTCTTGACCACTATAATATACCACACACAATTTGTTTGCTACAGTTTGTTGTTTAGCATAACAGTTCTGTAACTCAGAATGAACCCAACATGCTGGCATTGAATGCCTCTATGAGCATTGTTCATCACTGGATTTACTGACTAATGAAGCGTGCAATCAGTAGAATTCTACCCCAACATGAAAAGATTCAAAAATAGCATTAGACACAATAACACAACGACAGACCGACCTACATTCCCAATCACTCTTACTAATGCAAGAACCGTCATATTCACAGGAAAACTTCCATCATCCTTATACTCCCACGGCAGTATGCGATACATAAATATTTACCCATGCCATGGCACAGACCCTCATAAAAAACGTTACAAATTGTTAATAAAGACATTCAAATTTCGAAAATCGATAATTTATCCACAACACAACACCCACATGAAAGTCAGTCGACGCCGTCATCTACACCCAAAGAAACACTCGCAGCACACATCCAACCGCAAGGATATGTGTGTTTTATTGGTCGCAACTGGCCGTCCATTCGAATACGAGTATGTGGCAAATGCTTACTTATCCTTTGTTTGTTCTTCTCCACAATGCCCTGTATCTCCGTAAGCTAGCCGCCTGCCTAGCTTCCGGCATAGTTATTCGGTCTATTTAAAGTTTCTATTAAATTGACATTCCGTTTAAATTTAAAACAAACTTGCCTTTGTTTATTTATTTGTTCGTTATGTTTTATGGCTGTCGTTAGACGCAAATGTCCTAAATGTTATGGCATTATGGCCAAGTCATTGAACATCCAATTGCCATGTTCGCCAGTTCGGTGTCGATCTCTCATTTGCCTGCCATTAAATTTTGAAATACAATTTCTTTTCAGAGAACAAAAGGTCAATGGAGTCGAACGTTTTCGAATAAATTGCTGTTTGCCAGTAATTGAAACTCGACGAGAAATTTGCAAATAATTTGCTTGATCACAGCCATTTGATTTTATTGTGTCATTTGGAAAAGATTAGCGTCTATATTTTTCAAATATGAAATGTTTAGCCAAATGGGAGTGTCGACCTTAATCACAAAATGGACATTGTTTGGGTAATTGAATGAAGTAGATAATTAATAAAATAACTAATATATATAAAATTTTATGTTCAATATTGAAATTATATCAGTTGTATTTGATAGCAAACCATAATAGCTTTGCGAACAACAATTATAGACATACAGACAAGTTGGTCAATAGAAATTGTTATTTAAAATGAAAATAATGACATCAGAAATTGCATATCAAGTCGAAACATTCAAATTTGCATAATTTTTAAAATTGAAATGCACTGGAATTTTTTAAAATAACATTGTGTTTCAAATATGGGCATTGTTTACTTTGTAAACAATTATTAATAAAATCGCCAAGACAATGAAATAATTACTAAATATATGGAAAAATAGAACCGAAATGTTTATCAAATAAACTCTAGTGTGTTGGCTGTATTTCTCTGCATTTGGTTGTAATGTACTGCAGCTAAAGTGATTTCGCCTTTTATTTATTTATTTATTTACTTTAAGGAGAAGGAGGAAGTAAGTTCCTTAGTCGAATCACATACATAGTCGCATCCTAATACCACTATTACTATTATACTATAGTGATGTGTTCACATATATCTATATGAAATATTGGGAATACGCATTTCTCAATGTATTAAACACATTAATGAAACATCCGGATCACTTATTTACAGATAAAAACCCCACTTTTGTACCTGTGTTTTACAATACATTAGTCTTATGAAAGCTTCAAATATTGCTAATCACATGAAATAAATTCTATGCTTGAATTGAACTGCATCAGGTTCTAGAACTTTTTTGTTTTTCCACTGGATTTAGTGGAATCTTGAGATATTATCTTTCAAATGACATGCATATAAATGTCATCGGTACAAAAATTATCTGAAAATCATGTTCAACAGTGTAGCGAATAAATTTTATAACCTGTTGAACTTAATGAGATATATTTATGGTAATGATTTCAGAGGAATCCGACAATTTTTGCTAAAAAAGTGGAAAAAGGAAAATGACAAAATACGAATGTCGATTTCTTGACTTTGTGAACCCTATCTTAAATCTTAATGTCGACATTTTTGTAAAATATTTTAAGGTCAAATCACCATCAATAAAAAACATGAAAAGGTGTAAAGTATGTTTCAGGAACGGTCCGGAATTGTTCAATTCACTTTTACTGTTGGTGTGGTTGACAGGGCAGGACCGATTGCTTTAATACATACCACATACTTCAAGCTTCATGTGTATCTAAGCTAAATGAATAAAACCGTAATATCGACGAGTCTCAAATGTTTCACCTGCATCATATATTTTCTTCTACATCGATGAAACGATTCCAGTAGATAGAAACCGTAAACCGCTATACGCAAAACCTTTTTAGTGTAATAGTAAATAATTATCGAAAACAAATTTAATAGACACATAGAATATTAAACATGATGCCATACCTAATTCACATTTACATTTTCATTACGATCAGTGAACACTTGCAAAAACCTTCATGAATTTTAATTAATGTCTATTTACTTTTATCATTTGGCATTTCAATAACAATTATATCTGTCCGCATAAGACTTACGTTTGCAATGTGAACTAAAACATATTGGCAAATTCTTACCTTACATTATACGTAAATGAAATTATTTTATAAAATCTCTAACCGCATTTCTATATAGTGTTTGGATATAAATAAAAAAACAGCCGGATATTTACACTTACCTCCCAAAAGTTCCTGTGTGGTCGTTAATGGATGTCGCAAATTATCTACAAAAGTGAAAAAGGGTTGCTCATTAATTAATTTCTATGGAATCAATTTGCAAAAGGAATTTAAAATTTAATTAAAAACAAATCATTTGCAATTTATATCAGAGAACAGAGATGCATAAAATTGTGCCGCAAACAACTGGCATTGTCGTAGCAGTCGTCGCATTAAATTGTTGTGTTCTTTGTTGCTATTGCAGGGCATTATTTCAATTTGCCCATCATTAACAATAATTGTGTACGTCAATGGGTGGGTATGCTAATGTGTGTATATGTGTGTCTTAACAGCCATTACGCTGCAGAGGTATTTTCCGATGTATTTCATCAGATAACTGTTGTTTATTTTATTTTAATATCCCCACAAAGTGGTCTTATCACATGCATGTTTAAGCAAACCTTGTGAATTGATGCAGCGCCACATTCTTTGCATCCTCCCATAAGCGTTCGGATCACACCAAATTACAGCATCACACCAGATCTCATCAGAGCCAGATGTCATTATCTACTCGTATTCGGCTGTCACCAGAAAATTACCGCCGCTGATGTCAGTGTGTGTGTATGAGTGAAATTGTAAATTGCGCACACGGATATGAATGTAAAACGTTCAACATATAGCGAATGAATGTATACTTGCGGAATGATTTTGCAAACATATGCGTATATGTTATCCGCACTAGGGTAGTAAACTCATAAATGCCTACAAAAATGTTTGTAAAAATTTCCTAAGTGGAAAATAAATGTTTTAATCTGCTATCACAATTAGACACCCTGTAGCCGATGTGTTAAGAAGTTACAGATATCTCTCAAATTTCCATAGCATTGGCATATTATATAATATTAAATTACAGGTAATTTGGCTGAAAATTGGCATTCTGTGAGACCCGAAATTAGGGGTACCTACCATAGAAAATGTACCAAAATTAATCATTTTTGCTAAAAAATTTCAGCAACTATTTTTATATTATCGGCAATAACTCTTATGTTTACGAACCATCGCAGATTGGAGCTTCAACCATTAAAATATCGTCTGGCACTAGGTTTTGAAATTAAAATTTTCTGGAAAAAATCATATTTATTAGTTTTAAATACGATTTCTTACGATTATATTCAAATTACTAGTAATTTCCACTATCATTATAATCATCAGTTCGATCTGTTTAATTAACCGTCATTTTATATTAATATTTTGCCAATGTTATATAACATTTTTTTATATTCTCAAAAATTTAAACTTTTTTCCAACAAATTGGCTTCCTGGTCCATAGTGTAATTATCCGGAGTTTTTTTTTCCAATGTGGTTCTCATTGAGTGTCAAATCATCCTTCCAAAAATTTAGCATTGCATAGTCCGAAATCAATGAAGATCCTAAACTGGTATTACTGGTATTTTTAATATCCACCTCATGGTGGAAGGTAAAAAAATTTGGCCAGCCGACCACTACAACTTGTTTTCATGTTGGGTTTTCAGTTGAAGTCCTAATACTACATACAATTTATGACCACCCTCATATTCATGTATATACGCTGATTGATATTTTATGGTGGCTCAATGTGATTATGTATGTGTTGTATGTATTTCGATTTTTACTCTCTTACCCTACCCAAAAATACATATCGCAAAACAAAAACCTTTTCGATAATAATGTTTGAACATGCCACAAAGTTTGAATGTGTTTTTGTTTTATTATCGCTTATTATAAGCTGCTTATAGGCTCTTTTCCACTTCAATACGTTACAATAAAGTGTATCATTTGTTATTTTTAATTTAATTGAAAAGGTATGTAGAGTGTAATACACACCATGCTGAAAATATGGTTAGTCTAATGCCAACCGTTGGTACTATTATTGGCTTTAAAGAGACAAACAGAAGAAATGAAATTGGGTGCAAATGTTGCACGTTATGAATAAAAACACAACATAGTTTGCGGGATATTTTCTTGCTGTTTATAATGCGTTTCGAGTGAAATAATTAGTACTTTTAAGGCGATACTTTATGTTCTCTTTTCTGAATTATCCAAAAACAAATTTATACATATATATCTCTAAAAAAATTCAAATAAACAACTTGTTGTACGAAATCATAAAACTAAGTGTCACATAAATATAGTTTAAATGTTAGCCATGATTAACAAGTTTGTTGATTTTTTAAACAAAAAAACTGTCCATGTGCAAATATTAACTTTATGTATTTTATTCGCGTATTTGTTTTGCGACGAGACTGAAAACAGCAATTTTATATTTTGAACATATTCACTCGTTATTATTGTTGTTGTTTGCTAGAGATTTACCTCGGTGCCGAAAAGCTTAAATTGGGTTGTATGGAATGGAACGAACAACAACATATGCGGAAGGAAAAGGTTGGAGGAGTTTGCATAAAAAAAACGTAACTCTAATGAATTTTATATCTACACTGATGGGATTTGCTGAATTTTTAATGGTTATAAATTTAGCAACCATATGGCATTTTTTATGGTAGCTATCTTATGTGCAGCTACCTTTTGTGTTTGTGTACAACAGCCAGGATGTCAGTCTGTCGATGGTTGTGTGGGGAATATGGGTATGCTTTTTTGCTATACAATGCTAGCCACACAAACACATCCGTTTTTATTTGAATTTGGTTTTGCTAACTGGGTTAACTAGAGCCTCGAATTCAGTTTTTAGTCAACACTCGACCAACAAGCCACTCAAAAGGCTACTGACTGAATTCGACTAAAAGCCAAATATGGCTTGTGTTTGTTGTATTTCGTTAAGAGGGTTGATGGCAACCAGGAGTGCTCATTGATATCTGTACAAAAAGCATGGTTTCATCTGAAAGCTTCGTCCACCACACAGGACTTCCTGGTTATCTATGTGTGTGTGTGTGTGTCAGTTTTTTTTTTCTTTTGCGTGCTTAGGTAACTCTCATTGAAAGTACGTTGGAAACATATTCAGCATAAACTTTTGGAATTTCTAAACAAACTATAACATTTTCAAATGCAAATAGATTAGGTTGTCCACAAATAAGTGTCAAATATTATTTGATTTCTGTATACAGTTTAATAGTACATATTATCAGTTTTCTTCGTTTATGGTGTTGCAATAATATTTTACAGTATGTTATCGGCATTCCTAATTCCTATAAAACATTTTTTTAATATTAATTTTAATTTGGCAGGCATTAAGTTTGGTCATCCGATAGATCATATTACAAACAATTTCTTTGGAACATTTAGTAAGAACCATTAAAATACTACAAATCAGGCATAACATTTATATTTGGAGTATTACAGCTGTATACCTACTAAAATGGCAAATATTCTAGGAGAGAACTCTGTAGTAAGTTACGAAGTCGAGCTGTTTATAGGAGACTCGACATTTTTAATTGCGTCCTTTGGAGTCTTCTTGTCAATAATAAAATTTTAAATTAGAACAACAGATAAAAATTGCCAACAATAAACAGCACCAAGCGGTTTTTGGTTTGGAAAGTCTTAGTTGCAATTTTCAAACGATCTAGGTTCATGAGAATTTTTGGTATAAAACTCAAAAATTAAGCTTAAACCCGGCTAGGATGTTAACCCTTTTTCTTATGGCATCGCTCATTTGTTGTCGGGCACCTTAGCCTTCAAAACCAGCTCCTTATCTTCCTAAGGTTGCATAATATCATTTGTAAGTCACATTGCCTAATATTCCCGATGAGCCGCGTAACCAACGGCGAAAACGTTGCGTGGGAATGTAGTGCCTCTGTGGTTTTCCTTTTCAATGTAACTTTGATCATGTAGCTCATCTCGAAAGGGAAATAAATAAAAACATTTACATGAATAATCTTTCGCCCTAAAACGGCATAAAACTTATTTGTCATTCCGTTTGTAACACCTCAAAACACAAATACACATTCTTCTTGATCTTGCAAGTGCGTGAGTAAAGGGTTTTCGCATACTTTATTACTACTCCTAGTATATTCTATATATCGGTCCACATATTGACAAAGCTTCTATATATAGCAATACCGCCCATGTTCGCTACTTTGAAGGGTTTAATGGGAAGTCGGTGTAAACATGTTTAAACATACCACTGTTTAAATGTTTAATTCCCATTCTACCCAAAATTGGCTATTACTTGACATTCAGGTTCGCAGTGGATGAAAAACAACTTCGCAGTTGAAGGTCCACTTCTTCCCAGAAAGTTTTCAATAATATATGTGACATGTTCTAAGAGTTATTTGAATTCCCATGCTGTTAATTTTTTGAATTCCCATGTTTGCAAAATGGTGTGGGGGTTGAATTTCGAGTAAAAGTGCTTTCTAAAAACAATTCCTGTTTTCATTATGTTATTCGAAATGTGTTCGATAAAAAAACATATGTTTCATTGGAATTTGCAATTTGTTTAACAACAAAATTAAGAAAAAAATATGCCTGCTGGCTTATTAATTGCCCTGGTTTCTACAATAAAAAAAATAAAGTATACATTAGTTTTTAACGTGTTAAAATAAGCATTTATGGATATTTTGAGAAAAGTTGGTCCTTTCATACACAAGGAGCCTTTTTATTTTCTAAAAAATCTACTTTTAAGATTTCCAATAATCCTTTTAATAAAGTTTCTTGCAGATGTGTGCCCTTTATTATATCGATATTGACAAGATCCATGCTCCACTTGTTTATAGGGCGTCATCAAAAATGTTTCTAAAGCGTAACCACTGTCTCCTAGAAGCCAACTATTTTGCATACCATTTCCTCTTTTGTTAATGCTGCCTAGCTGCACTCATATGCCAAATAAAAGCATCATGGCTGGATCCTGGTCTGCAGCTGTCCACAGCTTGCACACACTTTCTCTTCCAGGACTTTCATCACTCTCCACAATATTTTACACATTGCTGTGCGATCAACACTTATATTTGAATCATTTGTCACTACCCTCGGAAACCCACTAACAGCCAGAAATCTTTGCTGATAACTGCAGGTTTTCGGGAATGGTACCCTTGTGTATGAAAGGACCAACTTTTCTCAAAATATCCATAAATGCTTATTTTAACACGTTCCAGTATCATTAGACTTTTTCTGGTAGAAACCAGGGCAATTAATAAGCCAGCAGGCATATTTTTTCTTAATTTTGTTGTTAAACAAATTGCAAATTCCAATGAAACATATGTTTTTTTATTGAACACATTTCGTAACATATTGAACACAGATATGCTTTCGAGCCGCACTTTCGCTCGAAATTGAGCACACCTTTTGCACAACATGGGAATTTAAATAAGTATGGGAATTCAAAAACTCTCGGAACATGTCACATGGGCGATTGTTTTGGAACGAATGCTAGAACATAATATACTCGAAATCGAAATTACAAAAAATTAACTTTAAATAAGATTATTTACAGCATATAACTATTTTTTTTTTTTTTTTTTAAGTTAAAACACTTATCCATCACCCATCACTAGCAAAAACTTTTGCCTACTTAAATTCCGCTCCCAAAAATTGTGCGTAATATTCGCAATAATTTTATGAAATTCCTAATAGTGTGTTTAAAACTATTTTCGGAGAACTGCTTTCAAACATCAATGCAAACATGGAAAACTATTAAAAACAACAATTTGTAATCAGCACATACTAATACCGAGTCTCTAAATGTTTGTTTTTCTTGTTTAGAAAAGTTTTACCAGTTGCTTTTGTTATTTCGTTAACCGTAACGGACTCTAAACATTGATGATTCCATTATGTTGCCAGCATTCAAATCACCATACTGGACGACTGACTTAGTTGCCTTTAAATACAAAATTCTATTAACGGGCTACAAAAATAGTAGAACACATTTCTAAATGTTGGCAGATTGATAAAAGTTACAAACATACTCTTAAATGTATTAATTTGAATTTACAATATATACCGTGGATATTTTTATAATTTGTATATAAAAACCTTTATTTTAATTATTTATGTATATATTCCACTATATTTCTCTTCTGTGGTATACTACTAAGAATATAATGTGTATTACTTATTCTTAATGCTTTTGGTTTTTAGAGACGTAGTGGTCCATCCGATGAATGGACGTTTCTATCTATGGATGAGCCTTTCATCTCGTCTATGCATTTTTGTGGACAGACAGACAATGGAAGTAAACATGCTATTTGTAACCATGGGTTGTGTTTAGTCAGGCATACCGTTGGTGGCTTAACTGAGTTCACGGCTGCTGTAGTAACATCAAGACTATGCAAATATTTTTAAAAAGCTTTAAATAATATCCGCAAGTTATTCATGCAATGTTGTCCTGGTTCGTTAACTGTGTTTCATTTTTTTTTCTTTTGGTGTTGCTAAATAAAAAACATACAAACCTAAGGACATACAGTGGCACCATACAATTTAATAGAACAACAGAACACGGGCGTTATTTCTTCTGACAACATTTTTTTTATTTTTTTTGCTTTTTTCAGTAGTACAATATTGCAGTGATATTCAATCAACTTTTTATTGCTATACAATTACCACATATTTATATATGAAAATAGATAGGTAGATATGTATGTAAAATTTATATGATTATATCTATTCATGAACTTGTTTAATGGTTTGTTAAATAAATTCTCCATCATCACATATAATTTGTTGTCGTTACGGCCATAATTTATTCAATAGTTATAGTTGTGGAATAAGTCAATCACATAACATGTGATGACTTGTAAATATTTTTATAAATGGTGTCGTCACCAGTGGCAGTTTAATGATAGCTCGAAATTACGTGTATACATTTTTAAAACCATGGAAAACTTTCTGGTATGGTGACAAAAACTCTTTCGACTTTAATTGATATATGTTCAAGTTCAGTTGACTTTGTTTACGTGTACATACAGTTAATTACACAGGAAAAATTAGATACTTAAGGGGACCCCCCCCCATTCTCGGGGTCAAAATTTTTGTTGATATAATTCGAATCTACACTGATTAAAGAATGTCTCTACAAAATTTCAAATGAAAACCTCAAGAACTCTTGAAGATATAGCCGAATTATTGTGTCAGCTTCAAGTGACGGCTGAAGGATTTCTCAAACTTTAAATGCGTTTTTCTCTAAACCTTTTTTTTTGCGAATGGCGGGCACGATAACTCAAAAACTAATAATCCAATCGGTTCCAAATTTTGCAACGTTTCTCTGGGAGTGTATAGCTCTCGTATGAACTAGGATAAAGCCAATCGGTGAAGATCTTCCTTATTTTTTAACTTGGTTTTTGGTAAAAAATCGGCGATTTTCCAAAAATATTTTTTCAAAGGTCCAGCATTTTGTTAATTTTAGAGCGAAGTCAATAATCCTAGTTCATACGAGAGCCAGACATGTACTCTTTCTAACACCGTTGGAATTTTCGGATTCCGATGTTCCAGTGAGGAACATCAAAAATAAGGACTTTTCTTTAATTACAAAAAACAACAACAAAACAATAACAAATTTTTTTTGTAAATTATTTTTCTTATCTTTTCAAATATATATGTGCAAAGTTACAAACCTTAACAAGCATTGGTATAGATTTACCAGCCCATTGAAAATCTTGAAAAAATAAAATCGAGAATGGGGGGGTTCCCTTAATAGGATATGAGAAATTCAGAAAGTACATTTGGATAATCTGGAAAAAGAATTATTTGACAAAACGCTGGTCCTAAAGACAATGTAAAGGCAACAAGCTCATATTTTACAATTTTACTGGAGAAACAAAAAACAGCCAGCGACACTTGATATGTGTCCTTTACTCATCACTACAAATCTACAGCCACAAATGAGAAAATTGTACATTTTTTAAATCGACGTATTTTTAATTATTGAATATGTCTGTATATAAATCTCAATTTCTTGAAAAAGTGGTCTTATTGCCTATTCGTTTAGAAGAACACTTTAAGGTAAAAATAGATTTTTTTTTATATTTTTTTGTAGGCTTACTACTAAGACAGACAGAATACCTAAATCGATCGGGAATTGGGGGTATCATTAGATGAGGGCTATACCAAAACGTGGATCGATATTGTTAAGTTTATGTAGGAAGATTTGACATTCAATCAGAACCGAAAATATCAAAATGTTTCAAGACATTTCAAGAAACTTGACCAATAGGCATTTAAATGTCGAGACGCTTTTTGTCGTATAACTTTTTGTAAAACCAAAATTTTCAAAAGAAAATATTCATAGTCTCATTTCGGAATCTTTTTTATGATTTGAAAAAATTGTTTTTGCAAATACTAAACAAATATTCCTCATTGTGCCGTTTACATTTAAATGCCTGAATATCAAAATACAATTATATTCATTAATTTAATTTATTTTGATCTTTTGAAGCTTTAGCCGGATTTTTCAAGCGAAGTGGCTTTAATTTGGCATTCCCGGTTTTAGAGCTGACATACATTACTCCGGGTTCATTGATAATTTGGCATTCCGGGTTCATTCAATATGGTCCATGGTCTTTAGGTTTTCGACTGTCAATGAGTTGTAAAAGTCTAAAACGTCATATGCCTGTATAAAATGCAATAAATGTCATTTATTTCAATATTTTCACCGAAAACAGTTATTTTAAAGATATGATATATTTTTATACTCTACACAAGTATGTTGTCAGGGTATTATAGCTTTGTGCAGCCTCAAGAGTTTGTAACGCCACGAAATATTGGTCCCAGGCCCACCATTAAGTGTCCCTGCGTATGTTCATTATATTTTGTAAACACGATACAGGCCACAGTTATGGACCAATCTTCAAGAAATTTTGGTAGGTTTGGTTCTGACCAATGAAGACTCCTATTGTTTTTGGTAAAGATCGGTTAATATTTGGAGGATGAAATGGACCAACTACTTAATTTTTGTCGGGTTATCTGTTCGCTCCAAAAGCCGCAATTATGCCCAAACTTCGCGAATTTTTACATGGAGAAAGGGAGTGGGCCAAAGAATAAGCATGCCTGTTTAGATAAAGATCGGTCAATATTTAGCGGGTCGAATGGACCCAGACTTTTGTGTGAAAAATGACAACATTTGTATTCTATAGCGTATATATTTACCCCTGAAGGACATAGACCCGGGAAGTTGATAGTATATCCAAGATCAGTAGTTGACCTTTAAATTGATACCAATTATATTTTCGTATGTACTCGGATGTAGGAGTTACACGTAAATATGTACGGGTACTTACGTATTCATATATTATTTAGTAACCCATTACCACATTAGAGGTCGAAAATATAGCGCGGATCGCTTTGAAATTTTCTATGAGGATCCAGGTATGGTCAAGGATAACGCCTATAATTGTCGGTAATGATTAGATATTAATATTGGGATGAAGTGGACCGAAAACTTATTTTTTGTGTTTTTTTTCCAGTCGAAAAGCCGAACATTACAACTGAAAGCCGAACATTATAACACAACCCACGGTGAAGGAAATCTGGACAATTAATTAGAAGGGCTATACTGAATATAAGTAATAATAATATTTGTTGACCTCTATAGCGAAGTATTGCCCAAGCTCAGAATGTTGTATCACAGAAAGTTAGATTTTCGTGGAAGTTGTGTAGGGTATCATATGGTCGGCCCCGCCCGACTATACTACTCCACTCACTGGTTAAATATTAGGTTTGTTTGATATCCAAATAATTTGTAACAATTTGTATAAATTGAGAGTAAATGAGAGTAAGTTGAGAGATAAATGTTGCCAGTTGTGTACTGAGTATTTGAAAAACTCTTACTGGTAAAATTTACTCAGTAAGAATTTTCATACAAATCAATGCAATAATCTGAACATTTTGATTTTTTGAGATATTATGCAATATGCAATTTATAATAGCATGAACTACATATAACTCACTTATTAAAATTTGTTATTTTTATTTCTTACTCGATGTTGTTCGATAACATTTTTCAATAGTTTCACCTGAGGCAACAAAATCTATCAACATAAGTTACTGAGTAATTTTTAATCAGTAATTTATGGGACAAACCTATTTTTGATTATTTCTTACTAGTCCCGTCAAAACTTTTTGAGAATAAAATTTTGAAATTGAATATGAGCTTTAAAAAAGCATGTGTAATTTCCATATTCAGTAATGGAAATAACTCTTTTGTCAAAAACCTAATGGTTTTGCATGGGATTCCAATGTTGTTGGCGTATGTATTATACGACGGAAATGTATGTCATTTACGTCACTGTTTCTGGCGGGCCCTCTCTATTTTTTTATGCAAAAATTAAGCTTAATGCTCGGTTTTGATATTTTCCTAAAAAAATTACTTAGTTTGTAATCATAATCCCTATGATCACATCTTCTATTAGGTTATGACTTTACTAACACTGTAACATACAACATCCATTGAAATACATTTTTTTAACTTTTTACCATAATACACTGTAAAATACGATTTTAGAAGAGGGGTCCTAGAGGAATATTTCAAATTAACAAATCCCTTATACTCAAAAACTTGACCTGTAACGAATTTTCCATAAGGGTGATATTTTAAAATTGTCTGGTGATTTCCTTGGAGAAATCGTAACACCTTAAGGGCTGTGTTATGATTAATAAGACAAGACTCATTTGAATGTTTAAATCTAACTGCATAAATTTATATGTGAGCATAGACACATTCGAAATCTACAAAATGTCAAGACGTTTATATTGAACTAATACATTCCTTATATTCATCAATTCCACGTTTTTTAACCTTAAACTACTATTTCACTATATTAAATGAAACCTCAAAATATAATCTTTATGACTTCCGTCCGACATTAAGTAGGTAAATGAACACTTGATGTCTATGGTAATCACATAATTTCACGTTTGATTTGTACAGGAAATCGATTTGTTAATCATCATCAAAAAATTCCAGTGGTTGTCAATATTGTACAAGGACAACTTAAAGTAATATCGTTGCGTACGAGTTTGTTTGTATTATGTTGACCATTGTGTACATAGCAATTTTCTGTATTATAATGACATTAGGCTGGCTACGATACAACGTGGAATGCCTCTAATTGGAAACAAACAATTCCCTTAATAATTAAAAACCAATCAGAGAGGCCAACTTAATTAGTTTCTGTAAGTTTTATTAGTTCGTTTGTTAGAGATGATGATGTACGTAATTATGTCGCTTGTGCAAGTACTTGTTGTACTTGTCATGTCAACCAAACAACAACTGGCCTATGTATGTGTGTATGTATCGTGAGCAGGAGCAGGTTTCGCATTCTTTAATATTGTCGGTACAAACGCAGGGGGGAGTGATGTACTCCAATAACATAAATGTATGATTGTGGCTGTATGGAATACAAAAATAGCAAAACATAAATGAAGTTGAAGAACAAAACCAACAACAGCAACAATACATACAATATGAACAACTTATTCTCTGTAGTACTACATCAATATCGTTGTTTAGTCGCAACTTGTTGTGTGACCATCTTGGGAGTACAAACATCATCAATTTCAACTCCAACCAAGGAAACCGCCATTATAGCAACAGCAATAACAATACAAAATAATAAATACATCTTCGAAAACAACAGCTCAAAGGAAACGTAGATTGGCGTAGACCCACACCTGTCTCCGATGTGATGGGCATACAAAAGTACAGATATTAGGGTATGCCCTGAAAACGGAAATGATTGATAATCCGCAATTTTCATTTTTAATTTATGTAGCCGAATTGTCATCATTATAATGAATAATAACAGTTGTGTATATCTTTTTCGTTATTCAGTTATTGGAAATTCTTAGAAAAATATAAATAAGATATGTTTTTGGCACTCGACAACAATATCTCTTTAAGGATCGTAGACAATTTATTGTTCACAAAAAATCAGCAAAGGTCGCATGAAGAACACAAAAAGTTTTTATCAAAGGCTAGGATCCAATGTTTTGAACTTTTTTCCCAACTAAAATTCTCCCACAAAAAGCTGTAATGTACTTTGCTTTGTAATACATATTTTGTTTTATGAATACTTCCAGGGCTTGAGGGGAAGACACAGGCATGTCTCTGTAAGTTGCATTGTATTAAATATCAAACTATATAGTAATGTCTTAGTCAAATTTGAGTCTGAAATCCTCGTATGTATCAAGGTTTATTCATAAGGTTCTCTTGAACGAACCAAAATGTACATGCACAGAGAAGTCTAAGGCATGAATACGCCAACCGGTAGACCTTATTTAATAAACCATTATTTACTCTGATTATATTGAGGCGAAATTAATTATAAGAATAAAATAATATTATGAGACATCCAAAACGCATATCACAGTTAATATGTAATAAGAAAATTTTAAATAATCATATTCAGGAATTTTAAAATGTATATACACATATAAACAAACATATAGAAAATCATGGTTTATGTAATAAATTGTAAGTAACAACCACATGCTTTTAAACGTTTTTTCATTTTTGTCTGTGATTCAAATTTAAGTCCACAAAAACATATATTGCGAAATAGCAGAATGACATCATTCCCCGAAGTACCATCAAAAATATGCATCTCAAACAATTTTGGAAGGTCAGTAGTGAAGATGTCTAAAATTAACCGCATCCAGGTAAATTCATAAGTCTTAATAAATATTTATTTTATTTATTATTAAATTAATTAATGTTTTTACTGTACAACAAGACAAAAGTCATATAAGTGGCAGTACAGGATTATATATATAATCACATGTCCATAAGGTTTTTAATAATAAGTATTTTAGATATTATAAAAGTGGTAAAAGAATGGATACATTATGGAAAAAATATATAATTAAAAGCATGAGTTGAAATAAATTAAAAATGATTGAACTACAATGAAAACTAAAAAATTTATCTATTAAAATTGTTAACAAAAAGAACGATTAGTAAATCAAAAAAAAAAAAAAAGGATTGTATGATCAAACCTAACGTTTTCAATTATTAAAAATGTTTTACAAGCCGTTTTTTAAAAATTACTTATATTGTTGATGCATTGCAAATCAGATGGTAGAGCATTCCAATCGCGTATCCTGCCAATGTAAAATTGTCTCTCAGAAACCAGGCTCTTCCCACGAAAAGGTATAATTTTTCTTCCCCTATGTGATCTTGCAAATGCAATTTTTTCGAACAAATACGTTGGTTTTTGTTTGACAATAGTTCTATGAAGAAATTGTAGAGATTTGATTTTAAGAAGTGTGTCGAAATTTACTCAATAAAGGGATTTAGAATACTGTGAGACATTTTGTCTGTTACTTAGGCCATACACGTATCGTGCAATGGTATTAAATGCGACATTCAATTTGTGACGACAGAGGGAATCACAATTGGCAAACAGCTCACAACCATACAATAAGCTTGGAACTAGGAAGGTTTTGGCCAGCAGAGAGCGAATATTTGGAGAATATCTACACATTGACTTATATTTTTTAGGGAGCTACTCAAAAAACCTTGCACATCATCTGCGTACACGTGTGCTTGACTATGGTGAAGTTGATGAGGAAGATCGTCCGCGTATAAGGAGAAGAGGACCGGACCTATGATGGACCCTTTTTAACAGCCATAGTTTTAGAGATCAACGTTCCAGTGAAAACTGACTGAGATTTATTTGAAGGATAGGACATAATTAGTTTTGTAGAAGTTGTGGAAAAATTAAAAAAAGATGAAATTTAAAACACAAGTTTTGATGGTCGACGGTATCAAATGCTTTTGAGTGATCGAGCAAAACGAAAAAACATATCTTATTTTTGTCAATCTCACACCTTATAGACTCTGAAACTTCTATAATAGCAGTGGTGCAGCTGTTCCCCGCACGAAAGCCAGATTGAACATTACTGAGCAGTGCGTTTCTTTGAAGATACTCGGACATTTGTTTCTCCGCGATTTTTTCAAATGTAAGGAAGCACAGAATTGCAATTGGACGAAATACCGTATATATATCAAACGACTAGGAAATTTGCTGGACGTGAGTATGGAATTAAAGAGATATGTTATGCACAGAACTGCAATTGGACGAAATTCCGTATTTGATTTTGGAATAGGTATGATTTTTGCATGCTTGCAACGGCTAAAAAATTTGCTGGAAGTGAGTATGGAATTAAAGAGATTTGTTATGTATGACAGTACAGAAGGGAGTAGTATTCGTACTTACTTAGGGTCAATTCCGTCACGACCAATGGCGTTAGATGTAACTTCTTTCAATCATTTAAGAAATTCATCATTTAAAACGCCCTGAAATTCAAAATTCCCATCACTAGCTAGGTTATTTAATGTCCCCAGGTTATTTAAATCCATAGTAAGACG